>NW_022589718.1:2834328-3039444 GCF_004348235.1 Phoca vitulina | reverse complement strand
ATAGATAGATAGATAGATAGATAGATAGATAGATAGATAGATAGATATAGATATAGATTTTTTTTTTTTTTTTAATTTTGGAAAGTCGTAAGTAGCTTGAAAACACTTTGGTCTTCCTCCCATACTTAACTGTAATAGACAACTACTGTTAGGCATTGAGAAGGGGAACCCCTTTAAAACATGTATAGCATCACTAATCTGAAGGAGCTTATACTTTCTAGAGAGACCAGACTTTCTCATCCTAAATCATATTCTTGGAAGATATCCATGGAGAAGAACCTGAGACTTTGTCCCTTTGTTCGAAAGATAAGAAACCTGTATCCAGAAAAGGGAGGAGACTTGCTGAAAAACCCAAATCCAGCCTTGCTTATGTGAAAAAATGCCAGTTTGATATAAGACAGAAGAGAACATAATCCTGAACTGGTCACCTCTACAGGGTATGCATGTGTGTGTCTTTTGTGCAACACAGTGGTTCTGGGTCAGTGTACTGTGACACAGTGGTGTGTGGCTATGGGAAGCAATTTTGAATCAACACATAAGATGTATTTTTGTGACAGCAATGCCTGTTAGATGGATCACTGAGCTGAGAAGGTCACCCATGTGGCATGGAACCGGTGTAGTTGACGAAGAGTCTGTAGTATTACCTGTTGACTAGACCTTGCAAAAGCTTTATCTGATGAGCAATTCCAAGGGTACACTGGAGGCAGGAAAGAGTTCTAATTAAACAGCAGCATGGGGGACGCCTGGGTGGCTTAGTCGGTTAAGCCTCTACCGTCAGCTCAGGTCATCATCCCAGGGTCCTGGAATGGAGCCCCACATCGGGCTCCTTGCTCAGCAGGGAGCCTGCTTCTCCCTCTGCCTGCCACTCCCCCTGCTTATGCTCTCTCTCTCTCTCTCTCTGACAAATAAATAAAATCTTAAAAATAAATAAATAAACAGCAGCATGGTACCAAAGGGTGGCCAAAAGGATAAGGGCAATAAGAATAAGTGCAATTTAATTCCTCCAAGCAGGCTGCAAAAATTCTGGAATTCTAAAGTAAGCCAAAGACATGAAAAACTTGAGGCCCATGATAACTGATAAGGGATGCTCAAGACAGACCAAACCACAAGACTTCATTCCAAAGGCTATGAGTTATGGCTAGAGCAGAGGTGAAAAATGGAAACTACCCCTAGGATCCACCCCGGCTAAATTGTGGAGCCCTCTTCTCGCCTATCTTTTCAGCTGCACCCCCCCCCACCTCAGCCAGGTCCCTGAAACACCCCCAGGCTGTCATCTGTCACAGCATGCTCTCTCCCAGGCTGGTCTTCTTCCCTATCCAAACCTGCTTTCCCTAGCCGTCAGTCAGAGAGAGTTCACATGTGGACTTACACTAAGATGTTTATTGGACAACCTGCATTTCAAGCTTGTAATCTAAAAAAATAAATTTCTAATAGACACATAATAATGTAATTTCAGGCCTAAATGCTAGGCCTTCCCAAGTGCCCCTCAAATCATGCCAAAGGAGGTCACTTTCTCCTCCCCATGCGTAAAAACAGACCCTCAGCACTAGAGTAATTATGATGCTGTGTGTTTTCGTAACTACCTCCCACACTCACTGTATTGTTCACTTAACTTCTGGCCTGAGTTTCTGATCTTACGGTCTGTCTAAACTGGAGCAATACTCCAAGATCTGGCTCTTTCCTTCTTTTTTTAAGTAACAGCTTTATTGAGATACGGTTCATACAATTCACTCATTTAAAATGCACAATTCAATTCACTCATTTAAAATGCACAATTCAATGGCTTTTAATATGTTCACAGAGTTGTGCAATCATCACCCTGATCAATTTTGGACCATTTTCATTACTCTGAAAAGAAACTCCACAACCATTAGCAGTTATCCCCATTTCTCCCCAACCTCCTTGGTGCTGGGCAATCAACAATCTTCATTTTGTCTCTATGAATTGGCCTATTCTAGACATTTTATATAATGAAATCATACCATATGTGGTTTTTTGCAACTGGCTTCTTTCACTTAGCATAATGATTTCAAGATTCGTCCACGTCAAAGCATGTATTGGTACCTCATTTCTTTTGTAGTCCACTGTTCCATTATATCGCTATGACACACTTTATTCATCCACCAGTTGTTAGACATTTAGATTGTTTCCACTTTTTTACTATTATGAATAATGCTGCTGTGAATATTCTTGTGTAAGTTTTGTGTGGACATATGTTTGCATTTCTCTTGGGTATGTACCTAGGACTGGAATTGCTGGGACATGTGAGGACTCTATGTTTAACTTTTAGAGAAACTACCAGACTGTTTCCCAAAGTAGCTGCACCATTTTGTTTTCCTGCCAACAGTGTATAGGATCTCAACTCCTCCACATTCTTACCAACACTTGTTATTATCTTTTTTTATCCTAGCTGTCCTAATGGGTATGAAGTGGCATCTCACTGTGGATTTAATATGCATTTCCCTAATGATGTCGAGCATCTTTTCATGTGCTTATTTTCCATTTACGTATCTTGGGAGAAAAGTCTATTCAAATTCTTTGGATATAGCTTTCTTCTTTAGGAAAATTTAGAAGTAGCAGGCAGTATGTTTCTGGCTTGAATACATTTTACATGGCATGAAAATCAAGAGATACTTCTGAGGATTGATAATAAACTATTGGCTTATGCAATTGCATTCCACAAACCCCTGTTGAGCTCCCATAATATATAGTCTTTTAGACCCTGTAGAGACAAAGAAGGAATAAGTCATAGATCTTCACTGAGGAAGCTTAGACTTTCATGAGACAACCATTTGTTTTCCTGATTTGAATTGAAATTTAACTACTTTCAGTATATACATATCAGATTTGTCACTAGTTCAAATTAGCCACCCCTGAATTAATGTACGTAGTAGGGTTTCTTTCTTTTCAATATTGTTCTAATTTCCTCAAAGCCCTTCTTTTTCCCCTATACTCATTTTTTCATTTTTTTCCTAAAGTATCATTTAAGTGGCTAATGACTCATGTAGAAATACATCTCCTTTAGATACTTCCTTAACATGATAAAGAATATATCAAACCAAGAGTTAATATCATAACAGCAAAACACCAGAAACATTCTAATTAAATTAGAATCAAACCCTATCTCCTTCAGTGTGGATGGACTTAGGTACTTGGTTCCCAAGAATAAGGTATGAAAGGGAATAAAAGTAACTTCACTGAGTAGAAAACCCTTCTTTGGCCAACTCTCCCTTGGCCAGGTGACCAAGTTGCACACTGCCAGTGATAAGTCACATTGATAGCATGATAGCATGTTTATAGCATGAAACAAAAAGTAAAGATAGAGCTCTGCCTTACAACTTATCCAAAACTCCAAGTATATTAAAAAGTTATATGTAAAAATGACTGATAGAAATGGATTTACATAGTCTATTATAAAATAATACATTGATATTATAAAATAGAGGTATATGGTATTAACAGCAAAGAAGGTTTTCTTTTTTTTTTAATTTTATTTTATTATGTTATGTTAGTCACCATACAATACATCATTAGTTTTTGATGTGAAGGAAGTTTTTCTAAGCTTAACACTAAAAGCAAAAAGCACAAAGGAGAAGACCAATAGATATAACTAAATAAAATGTTTGCAATTCTTTAAAAAAACAAGAAGAGATGAAATTGAAAAATACATGCAAATAATATTTTCAATGTGTATAATGATAAAGAGAACTTAGAAATGAGAAAACAAGGAAAGGATGTAAGCTGACAATTCACAAGACCTTCTCAAGGGTCAATAAACATATGATTAAATATTCATCTTCCATAGTAAGAATAAAATGTAAATGAGAACTCTAATAAGACAGTGTTTTATATCTGTCCTGTTGTAGAAAAGAATTTAAAGGTAATACCCAATGTTGGCAAGAATGCAAGGAAAGGGGCACTCTCGTACATTTCAGGTGGGCACTTTGACAATTTGCATGAAAGCCTTTAAATATGCTTAATCATTGGCTCAAGAAGACAATTCTAGAAATTTATAATAAAAAAGAATGTGCATAAGCATATATGTACAAAATATTTTTCAAAGCATGATTCACAATAGTGAAATGTTGAGGAAAATGTCCAAAAATGTGTATTAACCTTAAAAATCACAGGACAATTTTATTCCATAGTTTATATGGAGATAAAAGGGCCTAGAATAGAATAGTCAAGACAATCTTAAAGAAGAGCAGCTGTATGAGCTTTGTTTAGAACTTTCTTTTTTTATTGAAGCATAATTAACATACAGTGTTATATTAGTTTCAGATGTACAGTAAGATGATTCAATATTTCTATACATAACTCAGTGCTCATCATTGAGTACTTCTTTTTTTTAAAAGAGATCGCTAGAACAAATACAACAGAATATTAATATTGAGTAAATATATGTGGTAGGAATGTGGGTGTCACAGTACTTTCTGCATTTTTGTATGTTTGGAATATTTCATAATTTTCTAAATTGCTATGAAAAGCAGACTTGCTCTCCGAGTTGCCACATGAAGAACCAAAAATGGCACCAGCCGCCCCAGCAGGTGATGGACATCAGCCATTTGACCATCAGCTGTTGGTTGCTGCAGATGGAGTGATGGGCCTAATGACCTCTGGGTCCCTTTCAACACTAAAAATCCTAATCTCTGTGACAATAAAACTGGAATTCTTGATGTTGGAAAAATATTGAAGATAACGTAAATCTAATAATTGAGGAATAATGGTGAACCTGTGTTTATATGTCTTAGAAATATTTTGAGATCCAAGCTTGATCTAGATGGGTAAGAAGGTTTGATTGAGGAGGGGCAGGGCAAGGGGAAAAGTAGACCCAGAAAAACATGAGCAAAGCCACCTTAGACTCTCAACACCCAAGGTAGATGTGGGGAAGAAATGAATTAACAAAGGGGGGACGGATGGATCCAATGAAGAGCCCATCGTGAAATACTTCATTCCATTTTTTGTTTTGTTTTGATTTTTAAATATTCTCAGCAACCAAAGTGCTGCAGATCAGCTGGCCTTGCTTAATCGAAATGTTTTCCCCCAGGAAGATGCCATTCTCTGCTGATGAGAATTTATATCTCTTCAATCAGTCTGAAGGGCAATTTAGCATTATGTATAAAAACTTTTAAATTGTTTACTGCCTTTGACCCAGTAATCTCATCAATAATTTTTTTCTTAAATGATCAAAAATGCCCTCAGAGATTTATGTAGAAGGATATTCATTGCAGAGAACTATGAACATTTTTATGTTCATAGAACAACTATGAAAACTCAGGGAAAGCAGATATCCAATAACACAAGATTGACTAACTGGACTATTACATCCCCAAATAACAGAATATTAAGCAGTCATTTTTTTAAAATCCCATTCTTGAAGAATATTTAAGAATATGAATAAAATCCTGAGAATTGTGTTACATGAATAAGGTGGGTTATAAAATTGTATATATGCTCCAATTCCATTTTGTAAAAAAGTGAGAAAAAGGAAGTAAGAAGGAAGAGTGGGCGGAGGAGAAAGAGAAGGAGGGAGGGATGGAGAGACGGGAAGAGGGAGAGAAAGAAAGACTCCCTGCTCACCCAGACCTTGGACCAGTAGCAGAACTTCTCTAAAACTAAGTTCTCTCTTCTGTGAACAATGATTTAGTCTTACACATTGTAAAAAATAAATGAATGATATGCAAGTGAGGTCCTTTGTAAACTTTGGTGATAGTACCAATTAAAGGTGGTGGAAGATTAAGAAAGCAAAAAGGTTAAAGAACAAACTTAGAAGACACAAGCGCTCTGCCCTGGAGGAGTTTCCATGTGAAAGAGGGAACATAAAATCTCTGGAAGATGTTTATGCATTTACGAACCAGTAAACACCCAATCCTCACCTGGCCTCCAAGGACCCTGGCCCTCCTCGCTCAAGTGGCAGGCTTTCTCCTTTCTCCTGCATTGCAGCCTGCCCCCCTCAGTTCCTTCAAACCCTAGTGTTCCTCCTTTTTCCAGGCTTTGGCACATGCTGCTCTCTTGAGGCAGAACACTCTCCCCCCACCCCCAATTTTCTTTTACTAAATAATTCCTACTTGTCTTCCAGAACTCTGTTCAATTGTCACCTCTTCAAGGATGCCTTCTCAGACTGGGCTGGTTCCCATAATATGTTCTTATAGCATCCTGTACGTCACCTTGATAGCTTTTGATTACAACTGAAATTTATCAGCCCCATATTTGTGGCTTTCCATCTGCCTTCCAGGCTAGAATAGAAGCTATCTTGCTCTCTGTCACATCCCCTGTACTGAGCACAGTGCCTTACATATAGTGAGAACTATAAATATATAAATATGCGCCTAATAAATTGTGCAGTCTCCTATAACCTGGTTCTCTAGAGAACCAAGGAAGTATCTCTGGTACACGAAGAAATCATCTGAAGAGATTTCAAACATACATTTGCCCAACCCTCACCCCCAGAAAACCTGGTATTAAGTGGCCTGGGGAGGTGTGGGCATGGGTGGCCCCCGGATTTCCCCCAGGTGATTCTAATATGCTACCACAGCTGAGAATCACTGCTGAGAATCCAGGCCCAGTCTCAGCACAGGTGAGCATCTCTCAGGTCTGGTCAGGTGGACTCGGTGCAGAGCAGAAAGCCTCGGACCATGAGTTCACCTCTCCCCCCTTCCCCACCTGCCCCGTGTGACATGTGTAAACACTTATACGGCGTTACTCAAATTTGACACAGCCCAGGCCCTAAAGCCAGGCTAAGGAGAGGTTTGTTTTTATAGTACCAACACTTGACAGATTAAAATCTAAAGTTGGAGACTGTTTACATCCTTCCCACTGCTTTTCTGGCATTTGGTTTGCTGAAAGGGCACTATCCCTTTTCAGAGGTCTTAGGGAGGCCATATTAACATTGTGTTATACTAAACAGGAGCACTCCGGACCCAGGATGTATCACACACAGGGTTAGCTGCTTACCTTCATTTAGTTAAACTGTTTCTAAATAATGTCATTAGATTCAGAGTCCATTTATCTGTAGCATATGGATTTTCCCAATATATAAACCACCTCCAAACTAAACTATCTCTCAGCAAAGGTTATTTCCTGTTACAGATGTTGACTTCCACCTCACTCCACAGCAGGAGAGCTAATCAGGTAATGGAAGCCCTTGGGAGGGTGTTGGGAGGTCATGCATGGCCTTAATACACAGTTTGGTCCTTGGACCGGCAGCATCAACATCACCTGGGAGCTCATTAGAAATGCAGAGTCTCAGGCGCCGCCCCAGACCTGCTGAACCCACAAAATCCTCCCCAGTGTCGTTCCTCCCATGCACATTTACAGCTGAGAAGCACTGGTCTCAAACACACTGTGCACTGGAATCACCTAAGAGTTTGTTTGTTTAATGCCTAAACCCCGCCCCAAGAGATTCTGTTTAATTAATATGGGAGGTGGCCTGGGGCGCCTGGGTGGCTCAGTCGTTAAGCGTCTGCCTTCGGCTCAGGTCATGATCCCAGGGTCCTGGGATCGAGCCCCGCATCGGGCTCCCTGCTCAGCGGGAAGCCTGCTTCTCCCTCTCCCACTCCCCCTGCTTGTGTTCCCTCTCTCACTGTGTCTCTCTCTGTCAAATAAATAAATAAAATCCTTAAAAATATACATATATGGGAGGTGGCCTGAACAGCAAAATTTAAAAATTCTTATGTAAAGCAAAATGTGAGAATCTAGGCTGATCACTTCTTTTCTGAACAAATTAAGGCAGGGAAAGTTAGGTGAGTCGTCCAAGGCCTAGCAGTCAAGATTCAGACTGGGTATGAGTATGTGGCAGCAAGACGTCTTAGGTCCGTGGTAAAGACACAAGTGCTAAGTTGTGCAGTACTTTTTGTTAGTGCCTGTAGTGGGTTGAATAGCATCCCCCCAAAAGATATTGTCCAAGTCCTGACCTGCTGGTACAAGTGAATGTAACCTTATTTTGCAGATCTCGAAAGGAGATTATCTTGGATTTTGGGTGAGCCCAAAATCCAGTAACGAATGTTCTTATGAGAAGGGGAGAGGACACAGAGAGGAAGGCAAGGTGAAGTTGGAGGCGGAGATTGGCACGATATGTCTACAAGCCAAGGACTGCCAAGAATTGTCAACAACCATCAGAAACTAGGGGAAAGGCAGGGGTCGGTTTCTTCCTCAGGGCCTCCAGAAGGAACCAGCCCTAAACACCTTGAATTCAGGCTTCCTGAACTGTGAGGAAATAAAGTTCTGTTGTTTTAAGCCACTCAGTTAGTGGTGGTTTGTTCCAGCAGCCCTAGGAAACCAATATAGCCCACCTTAAGCTTGCCAACTCATCTGATACTCTTCTGGGCACTCCAAAAAATTATATCTGCATCCAGCCCTGAACCAAACAGTTCTTGCCAAGCATGGCAGCCCAGAGAACACCCACCGCTCAAAAACACTCAAGGGCTCCTCTTTTACAGTGAAGTTAACAAAGCCTGAGTTTCCTGTGTATTCTTTTTCTTAGAGTGAGACCTCCAAATTTCATGAGCTTTGAAAACCACAAAACCTGAATCTGCCCCTGCCTTTAGAGTAAAACGTAAAGTTCTTAGCTGGACAGTCAAGCACTCTGCCAGCCAGCCTCAACTCACCTCTCAAAAGTCATCCTCCACGTGTTGCCTACCCAAGCCCTCCCCCAGCTCAGCCAGACCTTCTCCGTACTCCATGAGCATGCTGCATGCCTCCCATCTTCCAACTATAACTCAGGCCAGCCCTCTGCTTCTCTAAGTTTGTGCTATCCACAAGACCTAGCTCAAGTCCCACATTCTGCTTGGATAGCATTTCTAGACCTCTCTAGCCACTGGAAATCAGCTGTCTCCTTCAGTATTCTCTACCTTGGATTCCTATTACCTTTTTAACATATTCATTTCCCTCGTAATTGGCCAGTTTGCTTCTCTGAACCTCTTAGCATTTGAGGAAAGGAAGAGGCCGGAGAAATAGACCTCGTAGGCATGTCCTACTCTGCACCTCCCTTTCCTTCTTTTTGCTGCCTCTCCCAGATCTACAGATTCCAGATTCCAAAGCTCATCCCAAATGGCAATCCTAAGGCTCCCACCGAAGTCAGGCCAGTCACTTTCTTATTTCCTCTACTATTCCTCTCTTAGTGAAATTCACACCCTAGGTTGCAGGGAACCTCAGTATTTATCTGTATGTCCCAGGACTACCTAGAACCTCCCTTAAGGGTGGGCTCTGGGCACTCTCTGGGGGGGAGGGATGGGCCTCACCACGGCCAGCTCTGTGTCTCTAAACCAGGTGTAGGACACCCAGATCCTGTAATGGACACACCATCTCTGAATCACTACAAAAGGAAAGACAACCCAGAAAACTTCTCAAAAGACATTTGCTTAATTTAGTACCTTAGTTCTTGCAGGAGCCTATGAATTTCTTATTGGCCACATCACTTTATTTAAATAGTAAAGGAAAAGATGACCCTGGAAAGCTAGAATAACTGGGGACACTTGGGAAGACTCAGGCAAAGATTCATTTGTGGTCATCTGTAAGCTAGACAAGGAACAAAAGGAGTATAAAGGAATAAAAAATAGGATGGAGATGGCTAGCTTACATTTTGCATTTCCTGTGGTTCTATAGTATTCCCTTAATGATTTGGATTAGAATGCTTTCTTTGGCACATATTTATCAAGATGACAGTTTGCTTTTCCCCCACATCAATTTCCTCGTAGATATCCAGATTGAATTCTGGCTGCATGTCCCCTTCTCTGTTGGAGGGGTCCTGAAATGTTACAGATCACCTCAGTGGATGAGTATGAATGCCACAGGAGGAATAAGTGTAAGGTATTATCAGTCATTCATTTGTGCCCCCATACTGTGACAGCATAAATATGCAGACTTCAGTCTCAAAGCACCCCCAAAGAGCTCACAGCCTAATGGGGAAATCTCACATTGTATTTGCCATCATTTTGTGTCCACATGTCTAAGTGCTATAGAAGAGAAATGAGTCGTAAGTACAAAACACTATGGAAGCACAGAGGGGACAGCAACTCACTGGTTCCCCGTGGACGAATCAATCATGCTCTTCCCTAAACCGAATGTTCACAGAGAGAAGGGAAGTGGCAGATATAAAAAAAAAAAAAAATAGAAGAATTATATGATTTAGAAATTGAATCAGGAATATGGCATAGAGTTAAAGTTTATTTCAGAATGCAAGAGTTGTGTGATAGTTCAATGGTTTCTAAACTTGGTCTCAGTTAAGATAATGAATATTATTGGTATCCATGAATAAAGGGATTATAAACTATCAACTCATTTCTAAGCAGAGGGGCTTTAATTACCAAGAGGTCAAGGAGTTAACATGAGTACATGATTAAATGCCAGAGCAATGACCCTGGACAATAAAGGAGTTGCCCAAGTTAGTAAAAATTCATCTTTGTTCAGTGGAACTATGTTTGCCTGAAGTATTAGCACTATGAGTAAAACTTTTAAAAAAATAATAAATGACATGGTCAGAATTTATGAACACAGAATAGCAAAGACCCAAACATTGGGAGAGGACATGAGCCAAAAAAGAGGACATGATTTGAAATACCACTGGGCCATAATTCCTACGTGTAGTTCTACGCCTAAGATAATCTTAAGTACAAACTATAAGGTCTACAAATGATTCTGCAGGATAGTGTGTGTTCTTGTGCTGGTTTTAAGATTAAAAATTCTTTGTTCAGTTACTGTGTTCCCTGATAATTATCCAAAACCCACATCCTTATATCCCATATGACTTTTTGCTTTGATTTTTTTTTTAAGATTTTATTTATTTATTTGAGAGAGAGAGAATGAGAGAGAGAGCACATGAGACGGGGGAGGGTCAGAGGGAGAAGCGGACTCCCTGCCGAGCAGGGAGCCCAATGCGGGACTCGATCCAGGGACTCCAGGATCATGACCTGAGCCGAAGCCAGTCGCTAAACCAACTGAGCCACCCAGGCACCCTTTTTGCTTTGATTTTGACACACTAAACACTTAAAGAAAGGTCAGGCCTCCTAGGAATCTACCCTGAAGATACAGCTCAACAAATAATGTATGGCTTCTACACTCATTTACTCATTATAAGACTATCTGTAACAGCAGGAGATTGGAAACAATCTAAATGTCCATCAAAAGAAGACTGGTTAAATAAACTATGGTACATCTACCCAGTGTGGTTTTACATAACCTTAAAGAAATGAAGACTTCAAATGAATGTATATGGAATGATTTCTAAGATCTTTATTAAAGAAAAAGTCAATAATAATATAAATGGTATATTTAGCACATAAAGTATTTTTTTGTGAAAGAAAAACATGAAGGAAAGTATTCATTTTTTGTGTGAAAGAAAGAGGAAAATATATACATTTTTGTTGTCATTGTTGTTGGTTTCAAAAAGAAATATGGGACATGAACAGACATTTCTCCAAAGAAGACATACAAACGGCTAATAGACACATGAAAAAATGCTCAACATCACTCGGCATCAGGGAAAAACAAATCAAAACCATAATGAGATACCACCTTACACAAGTCAGAATGGCTAAAATTAACAACTCAGGAAACAACAAATGTTGGCGAGGATGTGGATAAAGGGGATCCCTCTTACACTGTTTGTGGGAATGCAAGCTGGTGCAGCCACTCTGGAAAACAGTATGGACGTTCCTCAAAAAGTTAAAAATAGAGCTACCCTATGACCCAGCAATTGCACTACTAGGTATTTATCCAAAGGATCCAAACATGGTGATTTGAAGGGGTGCATGCACCCCAATGTTCATAGCAGCAATGTCCACAATAGCCAAAATATGGAAAGAGCCCAGATGTCCATAGACAGATGAATGGATAAAGAAGATATGGTGTATATATACAATGGAATAGTACTCTGCCATCAAAAAGAATGAAATCTTGCCATTTACGACGATGTGGATGGACCTAGAGGGTATTACGCTAAGCGAAATAAGTTAGATAAAAACAAATACCGTATGTGGAATTCCACTCACATGTGGAATTTAAGAAACAAAACAGACGAATATAAGGAAGGGAAGGAAAAATAAAATAAGATGAAAACAGAGAGGGGCGCCTGGGTGGCTCAGTTGTTAAGCGTCTGCCTTCGGCTCAGGTCATGATCTCAGGGTCCTGGGATCGAGCCCCACATCGGGCTCCCTGCTCCGCGGGAAGCCTGCTTTTCTCCCTCTCCCACTCCCCCTGCTTGTGTTCCCTCTCTCGCTGTGTCTCTCTCTGTCAAATAAATAAATAAAATCTTTAAAAAAAGAAAAAAAAAGATGAAAACAGAGAGGGAGGCAAATCACAAGAGATTCTTTTTTTTTTTTAAAGATTTTATTTATTTATTTAATTGACAGAGAGAGAGAGAGACAGCGAGAGAGGGAATACAAGCAGGGGGAGTGGGAGAGGGAGAAGCAGGCTTCCCGCGGAGCCGGGAGCCCGATGCGGGGCTGGATCCCAGGACCCTGGGATCATGACCTGAGCCGAAGGCAGTCGCTTAACCGACTGAGCCACCCAGGCGCCCCAAGAGATTCTTAACTATACGGAACAAACTGATGGTTGCTGGAAGGGAGGTGGGTGGGAGGATGGGGTAACGGTGATAGGCATTAAGGAGGGCACTTGATGTAATGAGCACTGGGTATTATGTGCAACTGATGAATCACTAAATTCTACCCCTGAAACTATATGTTAACTAGATTGAATTTAAAGAAAAAATTAAAAAATTAAAAATAAAAATAATTTAAAATTTTAAAAAAGATATACAGGAAATATAAACTGAAACAAATGAAAAAGGGGAGTTGTAGAATGGGGGGTAGGGACAGGATCAAGGATTTTCCAAACATAATTTTGATATTATTTTGACCTTTAAACTTTACAAATATTTTATATATTCAAAAGCTAAAATTAAATCAAAAATGGGGAGAAAAATCTAAAACCTTAAATGGAACACAAACAGAAACAAATTAGCTTAACTGATTATCAAATGAACAATGTGACAACATTATTTTGAGTAATTTTTGAATACTATACTCTGTACATCTTCAATGGCTCTATTCTCTCTATATGACTATATTCTAAGGACAAAAAGCCCTGCAAGGAAATACTAAACTTTAGTAGGTAAATTTATTGTTAATAGCAATATTGTGATTATAATCATGAAATTATTTTATGTATATAACAAGATAAAGAGAATAAGTTAAAATAAGTTATTCTGTAAACCAAGATTTTCAGAACAAGCGAGCAGAGATACCTATACAGAATAAGTGAAGAAAAACCTACACTGTTAGATTAGATTTGGAAATACCAATATAAACTCATTTTTTAAAACATTCTTTCCTAGTTTCAGTTACTGAAAGGATGGGGAAACTGTGAGAGTAAGTTTATAAACATACCTACCTGGCACCAGAATCTTGGTTGGTTTTTTGTTTTTCTTTTTAGTTGTGGTAAAATACACAATATAGCCTTCACCATCAACCATTTTTAAGCATACAGTTCCATAGTGTTAAGTCAGATCTTGGATTTTAATAGTCTTCCTCATTGAGAAATCAGGACTCTCTGAGAAATGGCTAATTTCAGGCCCGAGGTGAAAAAAAGAGTAAAGGAGACTGGGCTATCATGCCCGAAAGCAAGAACAGTACTCTAAAACCACTACGGTCAGATTAGAAGGACACAGGAGCCAACCTGAAGTCACTCCCACTGTCTAAATTTGGGGAAATGTAAGCATCAAAAGTGACTGTAGGGGCACGTGGGTGGCTCAGCTGGTTAAGTGTCCAACTCTTGACTTCAGCTCAGGTTGTGATCTCAGGATCATGAGATTGAGCCCTGCATCTGGCTGAGCATGGAGTCTGCTTGAGATTCTCTCTCTCCCTCTCCCTGTGCCCCTCCTCTCTCTGTCTCTGTCTCTATCTCTGTCTCTCAAAAAAGTGACTAACTTATTATAACATATTAAATAAATAAAACACAGAAGTCTACAGTGATCCTCAAAGAAGGAGAGAGAAGTGGGGGGGAGGGGAGGGAAGCCAGGGAGGAAAGTTCTTTACAGAAGGCCAGAGAATAGTGGAGAATGATACACTTAGAAATCCCCACTTTAGGGTACCTGCGTGGTTCAGTTGGTTAAGCAACCAGCTCTCAATTTTGGCTCATGTCATGATCTCAGGGTCATGAGATTGGGCTCCGTGCTAGGTGTGGAGCCTGCTTAAGATTCTTTCTCTCCCTCTCTTTCTTAAGAAAAAAAGAAAAAGGAAGGAAGGAAGGAAGGAAGGAATCCCCAGTTTGTAACCTCTAAAGTCCTTAGTGAGTCAAGGTGAGGAGCATTGAAAGGTGCTAAAACCATTCAGTGAAACATTGGGAGCAGAAGATTCCCAGGGTGCCAAAGTATCACCTCTCAGATTGCAAGGGTGGAAATGGACCCCACAACTGCAAGATGTCAGTTATCACCTTTAACCAAGTGATCATGCACATCACTGACTGGGGACAACCTGTTACCATGTGCTTCCTGATATCTGATATGGAGTGATAGGGACACAGCATCACCTATGATTTATTCCTGCAAAAATGTTTAACCTGAATCTAATCAAGCCTGGGTCCTGATTTTCATTTTACAGGAAATGCAGGGGGTAGAGGAACAGATTTAAAACACCATGAAAAGACAGACAAATCCAGAATGTCAGATATTCTATAAAACACCTGGACTGAAATCCTGAAAAAGTCAGTAGGTAAAAGGACTGCTCTAGATGAGCCAGGACTAAAAACCAAAAGCAGTGTATAAATCTCAATTAAATCTTGGTTGAAAAATAATCAACAAAAGACATCAGTAGGACAAGTGAGGGAAAATGTATATTTGTATAAGAATTTTATTTATGGGGCACCTGAGTGGTTCAGTAGGTTAAACGTCCGACTCTTGATTTCGGCTCAGGTGGTGATCTTGGGGTGGTGGGTTCAAGCCCCACATCGGGCTCAGTGCTCAGCGCAGGGACCGCTTGTCCCTCTTCCTCTGCTCCTCCCCCTCCAAATAAATAAAATCTTTTTTTAAATGAAAAATTTTATATATGTGTGTGTTTGTACACATACACACACACTTAGAGAAAGAATAAAATAAAACAGATACACCAACTACTTCAGTTGATCTCTCCAACTGATCCAAAGCCACTTGAGAGGTAACTAAAGGACTA
The DNA here is from genome assembly GCF_004348235.1 of Phoca vitulina. Classification (NCBI taxonomy): domain Eukaryota; kingdom Metazoa; phylum Chordata; class Mammalia; order Carnivora; family Phocidae; genus Phoca; species Phoca vitulina. The sequence goes on along the minus strand of NW_022589718.1, from coordinate 3,024,283 downwards.
GATGATAGGCCAGGTGAGTTTGTATAGTCTGGGCTAAAATAATCAGTTTTCTAGCCTTGGGCCTCACTACTAACAGGAGCTTGGAGAAAGTCCCATTGTTTCCCAGCTGCCCTTTTCATAAAACTAAAATGAGAACTGCCAACCCCACAGAGGGACTCTCTGAGGACTCACTAGTTAACATCGTAAATACTGTAGGGTTGAAAATCATTATGAAAATCAGATGTGCAAATATCAACGTCCCTGAGATATGTAGAGAAACCAGGACAGTTCTTCCACAAATTAGTGTGTGGGTGTGAAGGGGATTTAATAAAAGTGGCAGTTCTTGCCAGATTCTCTTTGGAATTTGCACGTCCTAGGGTATGACTGTGGAGTCAGACCCCTACGAGTGGCACGCCGTTTACACTCAAGGAGAGGCAACGTGACATGGGCAAGGTATACCTGGATGGACATTCTAACTTTGCCATATTTTTGGCCAGTATCTGATGGAAACCCATTTTCCCTGTGTTGGATTCAGAGTCGTTTTATTTTATTACAAGCACTGGCTAGGCATTAACCAAAGATGCATAGTTTAATTAGATCTATATCAGAAAGTGTATATCAGAAACTAGCCAGTTCATCTTGCTAGCTTCCCAAAGACCTGTGTTGTGGCCCAGCCACACTGCTGGTTTCAGCCACATCCAGCCATGGCTCATTATTACTCTATCCCAACGACAGAATCAGAGACTGGTGGAAAGGATTTCTATTTTCAAGGCACTTCTATAACCTTCATCTCAGTTGATCATTCCAATAGTCCCACGAGACAGGCAGAGCAGGAAATAAATGAATTTTGCAAGTGAGTAAACTGAGGCCCAAACTATCCTGGCCAAGGACACATAACTAGTACATTACAAAGCTGGAAACAGAATTCAACCCATCCATCCATGTACCACCGGGCGCTGGGCTTCACGGGGCCTTCTTTCCACACCACGCCTAGAGCTGATCCCTTTTCCTGAACCCCAAACCAACCCCATTCTGCAGGCCAGCAGTTCAACAGCCAGCCCCCAGGGCCCAAGTTCCCCTTCCCAGGATATCCCCTCACAACGCAGGCTGTCCTATGAAGCTTCAAAACTTCAGAGACTGGCAGGGAAAAGTGCAGGCAGTAAAATAGGACATAATTGGGGCGGGATAGAGACAAGATTCCATTGCCCATTTTCTTCCAGGTTCCAGCCTCTTTGTTGGAGGTCAGGAATCAAAACCTTTTGCCCAGAAACACAGAATGCTAGATGGAGCAGAGAAAGCTTGAGAAGATCTAATCCAGTGATTCCCAAACTAGGCTTCCCATCAGAATCTGCTGGAGAGTTTGTTAAAAATAAAGATTCCTGGGGCGCCTGCATGGCTCAGTCAGTCAAGCGTTTGCCTTTGGCTCAGGTTGAGATCCTGGGATCCTGGGATCCTGGGATCGAGTCCCGCATCGGGCTCCCTGCTCAGCGCGGAGTCTGCTTCTCCCTCTGCCCCTCCCCCCACTCATGCTTCCTCTCTCTCTCTCTCAAATAAATAAATAAAATCTTTTTTAAGAAAATAAAAATAAAGATTCCTGTGCACCACTTGCAGAGATTTTGATTGAGTAGGTCTGCAGGTGGGCCTGAGAATTTGTGTTTTTACCAAGCTCCCTTGGGGGCCCAGCTGGAGGGGGTAGCGCAGTGGGCAGCCCTGCGCAGCCTCGGTCAGAGTATGGAGGGACTCTCCAAGACAGGAGACTGATTCCCAGGGGCAGAGGAGACTTGCCCAGGGTCACAGAGCTAGACAGGGATTTATAGTTTTCTAACCATATTCACACACATTATCACCCTGGGGCACTTACCAGCCCTAGAAGGAAAGTGAGAGCCACATGCCATACTCCTTCTGGGGGAGAACAAAGGGCTTCTTGTGCTTCTGAGCACCCTAGCTTCTGAGCATTCCAAAACACATTGGATTAGGGCTTGCAGATGAGGTCTTCTCCTTGAGTCTTCACATGGTCTCCCATGTGTCTGTGTTCAAAGTTCCTTCTCTTATAAGGACACCGACCCACCTAATGACCTCATTTTATAATTACCTTTTTAAAGACCCAGTCCCTAAATATAGTCACATCTAAGATACTGGAGGTTAGGACTTCACCATATGAATTTGGTTGGGGCAGGGGGAGTGGCACACAATTCATCCTGCAAGACTCTCCCTACCCCAAAGTGCTGAAATTGCTACTTGATTTAGAATAAAATCAAGGTAATCAGGAAACAAAAACTAAGCTTTCTAGTTAAGCATTAATTAAGCACTTTTAATGCTTTTTAAGATCCAAAATATCTTTTGGGTTATAAATGCAGAAAAGTTTCTAAGAAAAGCTATTTGCAAGCCCTTAAAATCTGTGTTCAAATTTATTACCAAAGAATGCCGTAATTCACAAGTAATTAATATTGCCTCTCTTTATAAAAATCTGATGAGTTTTGGTTTTAAAAAGGAAACCTCTAAAAACAGATGTAAGAAGGGGAATGAAACACATTTTGGAGCAGCTGAGTTGGTTGGAATAACAACCCATCTCAATGTTCCATTGAACAAAATAACCTTTCATCTTGCTCGTGTCTTGTGAAGGCAGGATTCTGGAGGTCAAAGGTTAATTGGTCTGGAAATGATAGTATGTTTATGAGCAAAATAAACTGAGAAATAACGTGTGAGTAAAAGCCGATCTGTTCTCACTGTCTCAAATTCCTAGAAAAACACAATGAAATTGACAATCCATGCAGTCTTCACACAAAAAAAGGACATTTTTCCTTTTTCGTGCACGGACAAGGACTGTGCCAATACAAACTTCTGCTTTTCATCTTCAGAGTAGTCCAGCTTAACAGTGCCATCTCTGACCCAGGGACATGTTTTTAGAAGCATTGGCTCCTCTTCACACGAAATTAATTAATGGGGTATTTTCAAATCTTTCCTAAGTGCCTCCTCCCTGTTGCTTCCAACCCGCCTTCCACCCATCGCTTGCTTAAAAAAAAAAAAAAGAAAAAAAAAAAAGGGAGCCAGGCTGCTCTAGGACACTGTAGACGGGCACTCTATTAGAAGTTTGTGAAGCTGGGTTCAAATTTCTGATTTCCCATCTTCTGCGTGATCTGAGGCAAATTAACTCTCTGGGCCTCCATTTTCTCATCTGTAAAATTAACAGGCTAAGACTCAAAGACCTCTTAACTCTTTGCAATGAGCTTCATATTCTTTTTTTTTTTTTTAAGATTTTATTTATTTATTTGACAGAGAGAGAGCACAAGCAGGGGGAGCGGCAGGCAGAGAGAGAGGGAGAAGCAGGCTCCCCACTGAGCAAGGAGCCTGATGTGGGGCTGGAACCCAGGACCCTGGGATCATGACCTGAGCCGGAGGCAGGTGCTTAACCGACTGAGCCACCCAGGCACCCCTATAATCTTGTTTTTTAAAAGGAAAAGATGCGAGATCTTGAAAAATGCATTTAAGGGGTACCTGGATGGCTCAGTCGGTTAAGCGTCCGACTCTTGATTTCGGCTCAGGTCATGATCTTAGGGTGGCGAGACCGAGCCCCACATGGGGCTCCCCACTCAGTGGGGAGTCTGCTTGAGATTCTCTCTCTCTTTCCCTCTCCTTCTTTTCCTCCCCCAGCTCTCTCTCTCTCATTCGCTCTCTCTCAAATAAATAAATAAAATCTTAAAAAAAAAAGCACAGAAAAATGCATTTAAGTTTTATTTGTCTGACAAAAGAAGAGGTGAAGGAGGAGGAAGAAGGAGAGAGCCAGCAGGAAATGCATGAACTTTCTTTCATGCAAGAGTTGCTGCCCCAGTCTTGGCTGGAGCACCCTACGAGGGAACATTTGACAGGGGGGTCCCTGCAAACACACATCACAAGTGGAGAACAGCCTCTGCTGATAGAAACTGGGCCTGGAGCTCAGGTCTCCTGACTCAAAGCACAGTGTTGTCACTATCTAGCTGTATGACCTTTAGAAGGTCACATAAACATCTCTGGTCTCTAGCTTCTTCATCTATAAAAGAAGGGACTTAGATGGTTTCTCTCTTTTCTAGGATTGCATTAGTGAGACAGTTGGTATTGTTAATTGATAAGGAAGCCATTCAAAGGGGATCCATCTGTTTTTAATTAAATTCCATTTGCGACATCTTTATAAATGCTCTGGGTCTAGGAGATAACATTTTAGGAGATACTGACAACATACATATTGAAGCCATATGGCAATGTATAAAGGACAGACCCAATTACATAGAATTAAACCAGTGAATGGTGAGACTGGAAAGCCTAATGCTTTGAGAGATTTGGGGAGGGAGTTAAAGTTTATTGGGCATCAGAAAAGTAAGAGGGTATTTTCAATGAAAATTGGATGTTAGCAGAAACATCATGATAGGAAATCAGCATTCCACGTACTCTGACAGAGTAAAAAGAAGTAAGAAAAAATAAGAAAACAAAGCCAGAGGTAAAAGAGAAGAAATGGTTGGGAATGCCATCCCTGGGGATTTGGAGGGAGAGAAAGAGGCACAAAATCTGGAGCAGATGACAATTCCTAGCCACAACTCACATTTACCCATGGGTTTTGGTTTTAGTTTTTTAAAATCAATAAACTTCGTTAGAGCAGTTTTAGGTTCACAGAAAATACAGAGTTCCCATATGCCCCCTGTCCTCACACACACACAACGTCCCCTACTATCGACATCCTGCACTGGAATGGGGCATTTGCTGTAACTGGGGAACCCACACTGACACACCCTTACACCCACACTTCACAGCATTAGGGTTCGCTCCCAGGGCTGTACATTCTATGGGTTTTTGACGAATGTGTAATGACATGTATCCACCATGGTAGCATCACGAAGAATAGTCTCACTATCCTAAAAATCCTCTATGCTCTGCCTATTCAGCCCTCCCTGCCCCCCTAACTCCTGGCAACCACTTTATCTTTTTACTGTCTCCATGGTTTTGCTTTTTCCAGAATGTCATGTAGTTGGAATCATACCGAATCTAGTCTTTTCAGATTGCCTTCTTTCACTTAATAATGTGCATTTTGGGTTTCTCCATGCTGTTACCTGATAGTTCATTTCTTTTTGCCTTGGACTAAAATTCCGTCATCTGGATGCACCACAGTTTATATAACGATTCACTTACTGAAGGACATCTTTCTTGCTTCCAAGTTTTGGCAATTATGAATAAAGCTGCTATAAATACCCATGTGCAGGTTTTTGTAAGGACATAAATTCTCAATTCATTTGGGTAAATAAATACCAAGGAGTATGATTGCTGGATCAAACAGTAAGAATATGGTTAGTTTTGTGAGAAACTTCCAAATTCTCTTCCAAAGTGACTGTACATTTTGCATTCCTACCAGTAATGAATGAGAGTTCCTGTTCCTTCAAACCTCACCAGCATTTGGTGCTGTCAGTATTTTCGATTATGGCCATTTTACTAGATATACAGTGGTATCTTGTTTTGACTTGCAATTCCCTAATGACATATGATGTGGAATATCTTTTCATATGCTTACTTACCATCTGTGTATCTTCTTTGGTGAGATGTCTGTTCAGGTATTTTGCCCATCTTTGAATTGGGTTGTTTGTTTTCTTATTAAGTTTTAAGAGTTCTTTGTATATTTTGGATAACAGTCCTTTATCAAATGTGTCTTTTGCAAATATTTTCTCTCATTCTGTGGCTTGTCTTTTCATTCTCTTGATCATGTTTTTAAAATGCTTAAAATGAACATGATCAACTTTGAAGAGGAAAATAAATCACAAATCAAATCATATCCCTTGAAGGGAGCATAATGGAAGAGTGGCCAGTAGAGGAGAAGGGGAAGGTAGTATACGGCACAGTTCTGTCTCAGTATATATGTTCTAGTATATATACCCAAGGTGTGGATAAAAGTACTAAAACAAATTGCCCACACCATATGGGAAAACTCATTTCAGAGAGTATATGGAAGTCTTAGAGGGATGGCTGGGATGGTTAACACCATTTGCCTTGGTTTCCTCTCTTTTGCCCTTTATTCCCATAGTTCATCTCAAATGGGGCACCTGGCTGGCTCAGTTGGTAGAGCCACCTTGATCTTGGGGTCATGAGGTCAAGCCCCACGTTGGGTGTAGAGCTTATTTAAAAAAAAAAAAAAAATCTGGGACACCTGGGTGGCTCAGTCGGTTAAGCATCTGCCTTCAGCTCAAGTCATGATCCCAGAGTCCTGGGATCGAGTCCCACATTGGGCTCCTTGCTCAGCGGGGAGTCTGCTTCTCCCTCTCCTGCTCCCCCTGCTTGTGTTCTCTCTGTCTCTGTCAAATAAATAAATAAAAAATCTTTTTAAAAAATGTTTTAAATAAAAATGAAAATAAAAATCTATAGCTATAGACTAACTCAAACATTTGTAGAGGAGGTGGAGTTATGATACCACATTTAGATGTTGCTTCTTCCAGAAAGCTTTCTCTAGCCCTCCAAGTACTGATTTAACGCCTGCTTTTGTGCACTCTGTACTGTACCAGAGACTTCTCACACTTCATTCTGATGGCCCGAGCACTTATCATGGACCTCACTTGAGCACAAGTTCCATGAGGCAGGAGCCACCTGCCTTATTTCCAACTGTATCCCAACATCTAGCACAGTACCTGGAATATTATCACCTCTCAACAAATATTTGTTGCATGAATAAATGAAGTAAGTACTGGAAGATGAGACAGAAACTCCTCATATTAGTTTGCTCAGGATGCTGTAACAAAGTACCACAAGTGGGGTGTGACTTGAACAACAGAAGTGTATTGTCTTACAGTTCTGCAGGCTAGTGATCAAGGTGTCGGCAGGACCATGCTCCCTCTGAAGGTGCTAGGGAAGGATGTTCCAGGCCTCTCTCCTAGCTTCTGGTAGTTCCTTGGCTTGGGGCAGCCTAATTCCAATCTTCTTTCTGTGTGCCTGTCTGTCTCTGTGTCTAATTTTCCCTTTTATAAAGACACCAGTCATATTGGATTAGGGCCTACCCTAATGACTTCATTTTAATTTGATTACCTCTATAAAACTCCATCTCTAAATAATGTCACATTCTAAGGTACTGGGGATTAGGACTCTAACATTTTAGGAGGCAAAGGTGGTCTGGTTCAACCCACCATACTCATCTAGGGGCTTTGAAACTTATCCTGTAGACAGATAGGCCCTTTAAATAAGAGTATGACATAATCAAATTTGCATTTTAGAGAGATCATTCTGGTAGAAGTGTGAAAGGTGGAATGGAAGCATGTATGACTGATGAAGGAAGCTGAGGTGGGTCCAGGTAAGAGGTCAGGAGCCCCAAACAAAGGCAGTGGGAATGAAAAAAGAATAGTGATGTTTTGGAGGTAGGCAGGCAAAGATGCAATGACTAATTGATATTCACTAATTTGAGAAGGGATGTGAGTTAATAATTTAGAGAATTACAGAAAGGAGAACAGGTAAAAGAAGATGATTAGCTCAGTATGGGGCTTGCATAAGTCAAGTTGTCTTGTGCCCCAATAGCTCTCTCTCTGGATCTCTACCCAGTCAGTGAGATCCTGGATAATTTACAATATCCTCATCTAGCATCACCTAATGACAAAGAGATAAGTACACGCTCATTGCTACTTACCAGGGATCCTAGTATTTCTTAGAATATTTTACCTTTCCATTTTGAAATAATTACATAAAGGGTTGTAAAAACAATCTTAATATATCTTTCACCTAACTCCTGCAAATATCACCTTCTTACAGAACTATAGTGTAATTATCAATAGTACTATTAATTGTATAATTATCAATTGTGCTATTAACATGATAATAATTGTGTTATTAATTGGTTGTACAATTAATATTGACACATAATATCAGCTAATCTACAACTAATCTAGTACTTTAGATTTTTTTAAGGCAATAATTATTTAAAGGAATTCAAAACAGTGCCTGACACATATAGGCACCCAACAAATACTTGTGAAAGAATGAATGAAAAGTAATGTTAGAAGAGGAACCAAACTAACATCTAGTGATTTACCAGAGTTAGGAAACTTACCTTAATTACCTCATTTCATCCTCATTACAACCTGTGAGGCCAGTAATTAATGGTTTCTGATTTCACATAAGAAAATTAAGGGTATAAAGTTTTTGTCCATTAAAACATGCTGGATGGATTGGAAGGAAAAGAAAGAAGAAGAAAAAGGAAGGAAGGAAGGAAGGAAGGAAGGAAGGAAGGAAAAGTGGACAAATCTTAAGGAATAGGTATTGCTTAGAGATGGACCAAGGGGAAGGACTCTCCTCGTCCTCAGAAGCATAGGAGGAAGAGCCCATTTTTCTCCAGGACAGGAGAAATGTATGTCTCACCTGGCTAGATATACAACATATCAGAGAACACCTGGTTTTTAAGACCTACAAACTTGGTCACCCCTTCTCAATGCCACTAAATCTTGAAGCAGTTGATTCTGATGTCTGCTCACCTTTGAAATGATCCTATCACTTAACAGCACAACAACTCCAGTAAAAGTAGGAAAAATTTATCTTGAGGGCTTCCACCCCCCCCATTTTCCCTTCCCAAGTCCTTCCCCTACCTACCTATTAGGGACCATCACACAGAACCCCACCACCTACTTCAAACCTCTCCCACTTCCTCTGCCGAGTCCAGGCTCACCTGAACTTTGTCCTATTCTCCATGGACCTGCCTGGTCACTGACTAATCTGACAGCTACTAAGGCATAGTGGAGAAAGGTAACTTCTCTGCCAATTCAACACATTACAGGGTAAATGCCTTGTCCTGGACTAGCTTTTAGCAAAATTGTGACTGGGTGCTGACATCCCAGATGTTCATGCCTTTTCCCACGTACCCTACCTTTAGCAGTATTGGGCCACTCAAGAAACCTTCTGGGAGCTCCTTTGGGCTAGTCTCTGTGCCCCAACTGTTCCCCTTCACACTTCTCCACAGAAAGAAAACTCACTCACAACCTGTTGTACCCTCCAAGACCCTCCAGGCTTCCAGGAAAAAGAGAAATCAGGGGCGCCTGGCTGTCTCAGTCAGAAGAGCATGCGACTCAATCTCAGGGTTGTGCATTTGGGCCCTACATTGGCTGTAGAGATTACTTAAAAATAAAAAATCTTAAAAAGAAAAATCAGTCTAAGTCAACACATTCATGAATGTAAACATGCCTGGGGAAGAAATTTGCATTCAACACTTATGTGTTTCTGGTTAAAAGGTTTAAGATCAAAGAAGTAAATCTAGTATTTTGGGTAGGAGGGCCTTGGGCCATTTCTTCAGTTACATAGTGATTTTTTAAGCCTCTATTACTCAATAACCCTGCCTATCAGTGAACTTAAATGATGGAATAGAAATCCTGCTGATTAAATGCAGGGGATTCACTAAATTAGGTAAACATGAGACCCATTGTCAAGGGTAAAATGGAATTTAATAGGGACATGATGCAAGTCTTATATTAAAGAACTAAAAACATAGCACAAACAATATGAAGATCACATGGTTCAATATCACTCAGCAGGAAAATGTGTGAGGGGCTCACAGGGTGAGCTGAGCACGCAGTGCATCCTACAGAGAAGGGTTCAATAATGTATGGATGGATGGTTTAGAAAGCAGAGAGGATTCTCAAACATACCAAACAGAATTCTGAGTCTGTGGCCACGGATGTAGCCTTCTCAAAACACCCTCTTCAAGGCCTTCCATCTTCTCTGTTCTTTTTCAGGGGGTTCTTCACTTATTCATTCTTCTTGATTCTTTTCCAGCCATGAGTTGTCCAACTCCTTCCCTCTATAAATACATTTCCATGGCCAAATGTCAAGAGGAGAGTAATTCACTTCCCTAAAAGCCAAGATCTAAATATACATCCCTTCTTAGGCAGGCTAGTTCTCAGGGGAAAAATAATTTCTTAAATTTACAGACGCTCTCAATTCGCATTTTGCCAATGCCCTGGCATGCATGTTACTATAAAGATACCTTTGTGATTAAAAGTTCCTCCATGCTTGATGGATGTCTGTCCTTTATAAGACAACAAGGCATAATCTGCAGTGAACTTGAAAGGACCTTCTAGGGAGTTGTGCCAATCCATAGCCCTAGAAGCCACAAAAACAATTTAAACAGTGCCAGAGTCTGAGAAGGAAAACCACATGCTTGATGGGCCCTTCCAACTCTAGGAAGACACAATTCTAAGAGAGATTTGTTTTTCTTTCTTACTTTGTCAAAATTCACATTGAATCAGCTTCCACAGAGATATGGAAGCTGAATCATCTATCCCAGGTAGTGATGGTGTGTTCCTACCAGATGCCCTTTTATTCTTACCACCCATAATCTGTGACATCCAGCACAAAATGAAAATGTGACCACACATTCAAAAATTAAGAATTTCTAGATGACGACAGCAGAATATAAAGCCAAGCGTGGGGTCCCTGTAGGTGTGAAGCTTTGTGAGACCACGCAAGCTACGGGCCCACAAAGCCAGACTTGCTTCCAGCTCTGTGACTCTGCACTGTGCCGGTGAAGAGGGTCAAACCTCCAAACCCTCTCTACAGCCAGCCACTGCAGACACAAGAGGGCTGCAATATTAGCCCAAACAGTAAAGGCAAAGGACTCCTATAAATGACATTGCTCAACCCACTCTTTTACCTCACAGTAAAAGAAACAAAAATGCAGGCAGCAGAGCTCTTTCATGAGGAAAGTGTTCAGTACAATAGTCAGGCATCTGTTCAGCCTGTTTCCTGAAATTGGGACACATGTTGCTCTGGATGGTGGGATTTAAATAGGGAGGAGCAGATTTTGTCAACTCAGGTATACTAACAGTATTATCTCAAAATGCAGTGGAGACACACAAGCTTCTGAAACAGAAGCTGACTAGAAATTACCAACAAATGTGTGAAAATGAAGAGACAACAGTCCTTGGAGTTCTGTCCGTTGTGTGAGCGCACCCCAGAAACAAGAAACTTCATCCCCAGCTCTTATGAGTAAGCACTCAGTAAATATTTGTTGAATGAATTCATTTTCAAATCATTTCTTGAAAATCTATCATGAACAGAGTAATACAATAAATATGTAGGACTCAAAGAAACTAGACACAAAGGACTCAAATTTTAAAAAGGAGGAAAGAATGCATTTTTAAGACTATAGACCAGTAGCTTTATAACCAAACCAGCAGGAGTTGGCTCCTTGGTAAGTCAGAAGCTGCACAAGGTGGAGTTGTCACACAAGGAAAACTTGATTTGCAGCAAATAAGGAGATCACAGGGAATAACTTCCAAAGCTGTGACTCTCTGACTAAGGGTGAATGGGTTCCTTCAATTTAAGTCTAGGGTGAACATTCAGATAGGAAAGCCCTGTCATGGTAGGTAGAGACGGGCAACAGATCGCTCACGTGCCTTATGGAAACATGCCTATACACACATTGCATGTTATGTAAATGAGGCTGAGGCTCCTCCTTAGATGGAGATTTTAGTATTATATTGAGGTAAAGGTAGTGATCGGTCATTTTAGAGGTCACTCCATGGTCCATCTGCGTAGGTGTGAGTCAGGAGTTAGGCTCAAACTGGTCGGGGTGGTCTCAGCCAACTGAAGGTCTTGTCAGGGCAGTTGTTACATCCAGGGATAGTTTTGCTTTCCATTTGCCTGAGTTAAGAGATAAGCCAGGAAGGGGCGCCTGGGTGGCGCAGTTGGTTAAGCATCCGACTCTTGGTTTCATCTCAGGTCATGATCTCAGGGTCATGGGAGCAAGCCCCACATGGGGCTCTGCACTCAGTGTGGAGTATGCTTGAGATTTTCTCTCCCTCCCTTTTGTCCCTCCCCACAGTGCTCTCTCATTCTCTCTCTAAAATAAGTAAATCTTTAAAAAGAGAGAGAGAAGCTGGGAAGAATAGCTTAAGGAAAAATGTGGGACAAAGGTAGGAGAGTAAAAGCAGGTGGGCAGTAAAGCTCAGGTCTTAGGTCTAGCTAGTGACAGCTTGATTTTAGCACCTTAAAATATTAAAAGATTTTTAAAACACATAAAAGAATAAGATGATCATTTGGAGCTAGCATAGGTTCATGGATCACTGATAGTGTCTGATTCATATTATTATCATTATTTGGCCAGGGTTACTAGATTCATAGATTTAGTAAAGATTATATGAGATAATGCATATAGACTACTCAGCCTAGTTCCTGACACTAATAACTCAACAAGTTATAGCTATTAGTATTATTATGTTGATTTTAGCAAGATATTTGATTATCTCTAACAATATAACCGTAATAATAATGAAAACAATGATTACTATTTATTATTTATTATGCGGCAAACACGTCCTAAGTGCTTTACATACGATATCACATTGAAACTCTGCAATTAGGCATACTGGGTTGAATAGTGTCCCTAAATAGTCATGTCCATCAGGAACCTCAGAATGTGACCTTATGTGGAAATAGGGCCTTTGCAACTGTAATCAAGTTTAGACGAGGTCATACTGGATTAAGGTGGGCCTTAAATCCAATGGTTGGTGTCCTAGCAGGAGAGAGATTTGAAGACATGGAGGACACACAGAGGAGAAGTTTGTATAAAGAGATTGGAGTTATGCTGCCACAAGCCAAGGAATGCCATGGATTCTAAGCAGAAGGAGTTAGGGGTCCAAGACATAGCTTTTTTCTTTTTTTTTTCTGAGAGAGAGAATGAGTACACGCACATGGGGGTGGGGGTGGGGGTGGGGGCTGAGGGAGAGAGAGAAACTTAAGCAGACTCCAAGCCCAGTGTGAGCCGGACACAGGGCTCGATCTCATGACCCTGAGATCACCACCTGAGCTGAAACCAAGAGCCAGACACTTAACCAAGAGTTGCTCACTTAACCGACTGAGCCACCCAGGTGCCCTGAGACATAGCTTTCTTGACACAAGAAAAGTCATTTTAGGCCTCCAGTCATTTTGTAATCTATGCTTTACCAGCACTACTTGGCCAAAGCACATGTCTTGCAGAACTTTCCAAGACGATGAAACTGCAGAAGAATAGGCTTCATCAGCTAATTATTTTAAGGGAACAAAAGAATGTAGACCAAACTGCCACTATCAAGCCAGGAGATAGCATAATCATATCAGGGACAATTTATCAGTGGTCAAACTCCCAGTGCTGATTCAAAAGCAAGATTGACCTGAGTACATTCTTGAGTTATCTCTGCAAGATCTGAACTCCCTTGAGAACTCAGATACCAGACCAACTGGAACCAGGGAATTGATGATACTGACCCTTGCCGGCCTTCAGGACTCTGACAAACTAAGACCTGGACTCTATCACCTTAAGATGACTTTTGGGGTGTCTCGGTGGCTCAGTCAGTTGAGCGACCGACTCTTGGTTTTGGCTCAGGTCATGATCTCAGGGTCATAAGATCAAGCCCCACATGGGGCTCCATGCTCAGTGGGAATCTGCTTGAGATTCTTTCCCTCTGCCCCCCTCTCCGCTCTCTTTCTCTCAAATAAATAAATCTTTATAAAAAAATGGGGGCACCTAGATGGCTCAGAGTCTGAATGCCCCATTGCACAAGCCCCTTCATGAGTATGTATGCACCCTTAGCTTAAAACTTCCCCAGTTTTGTTATTCAAGGAGATACTGTTTTAGGAAATATCCCCAGTGTTCTCCTTTTCTTGTTGCAAGTAGAACTCTCCTTTTTCCTATTCTTTGGCTTGGTTGTGTCTTCTGGCTCAACATCCACCAAGAGGTGCACCCAGTTTCAGTTAACTGGATTGTCAGCAATCACCAGAAGCTAGAAGAGGCAAAGGAGGATCCTTCCCTAGAGCCTTCAAATAGAGCAAGTTCCTGCTAATACCTTGATTTTGAACTCTTAGCCTCCAGACTGTAAGAGAATATTTTTTTGTTTTTTTAAGCCACCCAATTTGTGGTAGTGTTGTGGTGACCCTAGGAAACTAATACAGTGATTCAATATTATATTCACTTACAGTAAGGACCCTGAGATGTAGAGAGGTTATTATACATCTTGTCCAAGGACACAAAGCTAGGAAAGTGCAGAACTCACATCCCAGCACAGGTCCGACTCCAAAGCCCATGCTCTTAAACATGTAAACTGGTCCATAGATTTACAGCTGGCTTATCTTTTGCCATCCAGGAATACTAATCAGTATATTGATGTCAACCTTAGGAGTTCTCTAGTGATATTCACTCATTAATCCATTCATTCATTCATTCATTTTTTTTAGAGGTGAGGAAGGGATCTATCCCAGACCCTGTTTGCCAATTAGTGAATATTATCAATAATAGCTAATATTTCTTGTAACTTACATAAGCTCTGTGACTTACTATGTGCCAGATACAATTTAAGCACCTTCTATATATTAACACACTTATTTCTTTACCTCATATGAGGCAGTGGGAAGACTAATTACAAAAATAGCCCCAATTCATGGGGGGATGGGTTAAATAGGTGAAGGGGATTAAGAGTACACTTATCATGGGGGCACCTGGCTGGCTCAGTCCGTTAAGCGTCCAACTCTTGATTTCAGCTCAGATCTTGATCTTGGGGTGGTCAGATCAAGCCCCACATGGGGCTCAGGGCTGGGCATGGAGCCTGCTTAAGATTCTCTCTCTCCCTCTCACTCTGCCCTCCTCCCAAACCGCCCCCCCCCCACCGGCTTGCATGCACATGTGCATGCATGCGCGCCCTCTCTCAAAAAAAAAAAAAAAAAAAAAAAAAAAGAATACACTTATTATGATGAACACTGAGAAATGTACAGAATTGTTGAATCACTATATTGTACACCTGAAACTAATATAACACTGTATTTAAAAGAAAGAAGGAACAGAGAAGTAAAGATACAGTAGTGGGAACAGGAGAGGGTCCCAACAAGTCAGTAAACACAGTAGTCTGACTAAAAATGAAGGGACTGTGTAAGAGAAAAAGAGAGCCATGTGGTTAAATTATGTAAAATTAGTTGACATAACACCAGAGTCAGATCCAGTAGATGTTAGGAAGATGTTCTAGTTTTCCAAGCAGGGGAGCAAGGCTATGACTGGAATATAGAAAGACTAATCTTCAGAAATAAACAGACAATTGAAGCTCCCAGCTAAATACATTTTAAAGGGAAATGGCTTAAACCAGAGAAGGGAAACTAGATTAGGCATTAAAAGGCCAGTATGTGAAAAGTTTATTTCCTAGAGTCCTTAGAAATCTATCAGTGAAGTTTCTGCTATGAGGCAAGGGAATTAGATATCTTTTTTAAGGGCACTTTCACACCATGGTTATTGGTTTCTCTGATAACTAAAACTGAATATGCTAACTAAATATGAATTAGTAGTGCAGAATTCCAAAATGTGTTCAACCGCCTAGAATAGGTTGGAACCATTCTAGACCATTCAATACCACTAACAGTAAATCAACTGAAGGAGAAGAGACAGAGGAAAGGAAGAGGGAGAAGGAGGAGGAAAATGAAGACCAATAGAAATTGAAATGTTTTATCTATACCACGGTCCTTCATCTAAGCATACCCAAGAAAGTGTTTCATCAATGTGATTGGCATCTATCAGGTGTATCAGGCAGAAAAGCAGCTTGGGAGCCACTGGATAAAAGTAAATCACTGATCGGTCTTAACCAATTTTGCTTGGAGAAAAACAGTTTCATAGTCACCTTTCTACCTCCCTCAGTAATTTGGTAGAATAGAACCTCAACCCCAATCACCAGGCCCAAAAGAAACATAAGTCAGTAGAGAGCCCACCTCACCCAGCTAAAGCCTATTTATATGGAAGATCAGATTTCACATCTTTGGAGGATAGCTTTCCAGGTGTGGGTTGTGAGAGATGAAATTTATAGGCTAGGACAGGTGGGCTAAAGAAATAGAACTTTATTTTCTCTTTATTCTCTTTCCTCCTATTTTGTAGCAAGAGGGGGTCCATTCAAGAAAACTTCCCTTCCAAGCATTTTTTAAATATGAGGTGGGTTTCAGGCTCAGTCAATTATGAGTTCCTCCTTCTTCTGGAGGAAATCCAAGTCCTAGAGGACTTTGTATAGCGTTTTGATTTGTGGGAAGGAGAACTGGGTTCCTGTTCTGGCATCCTCCTGGGTCTAGCTTCCACTGCCTAGTCTCTGGGCATCTTGTGCTGCTATTCAGTAAGGCGTGGCAAGACCCACCTGGTCCTTTTGAACATCCTGCTGCCAGCAATGTAGAAGTCTGCCTGGCCAGCCATAGGTCCTTCCATTCTGCAACCTCCTCATTCCCATCCCAGGCTTCTTCCATGTCACTGGATCTCTTGGCACTTCCACATAGGGTGCTCTGATTTTCCCAGACTACAGAACTGGATATTTGGAGGCACCATCTCTGGCCCACCAGCCTTGGCTCTCTCATCTGCCACCTGTATGGCACCTGTGTTGCTCTGGTTCCCAGTTCTATGCTGAAAGAGGGACTTCTGGCCTAAAGCTTGAGAAGCATTGAGCAAGGTACCCTGCCCTAGCATTCTGGTTGTGTCCACTATCCTTACTCCCAGGTTCTTCCTGAAAGAATATAGACATATGAATGTATGGGGAGGGGTGTAGACATGACACTAATATGACTTACTGTTTTTCTATTCCTATTTCACCCAGGTTCTTCTTCTCAAGTATCAACAGTTGGATTGTACTTTCCCTCCCATTTCCTGGGGCAAAAAATGAATGAGTGAATGAACTGTTTCACCACCTAGCCTTAGTGGTCAGGGGCTACAGGGAAAACCCCAAGTTAAAGACAAAGTACACAGAAAAATATTTCAAAAATACTACCTTTTACACAATGTATGAAAGCTGTTTTTTCTACTCCCCTAGACTGATAGTTCAAGAGTTGAGATTGTTCTATCTGTTTGAGGATGTTTCCAACTGCAAATATTGAACATGTAGGAAAAAAACTCCTAGGGGATCTTACTGAATCAGTAAAGAAACATCAACTTTAGAGACAAACACTAGTAGACATGTAATGTAAAACAGGGTCAGACGATGGAATGGAATAGAAAATCCAGAAATAGCCACACACACACACACACACACACACACACATATAAACAACTGATTTTTGACACAGCTACAAAGGCAATGAAGTGAAGAAAGGAGAGTCTTTTCAACAAATGGTGCTAGAATAACTGGACATTCATATCAGGAGAAAAAATGAGCTTAAATCCATACCTGTGGTAGGCAGAATAATGCCTTCCCCAAGATCTGTCCACATCCTAATGCCCCCAGGCCCAAGGATATGTTAAGAGAGTGAAAATGCAAGCCACAGAATAGGAAAAAGAAAGATTTCAAATCATATATCTGATATAGGACTCTTCTCTAGATTACATAAAAAACTCTCAAATTTCAATAATAGGAAAACAAACACAAGCAAATTGCAAAAGACTTGAACAGATACTTCACCAAAGAAGATATAGGGATGGCAAATAAGTACATGAAAAGATGTTCAAAATCATTAGTCATAGAAAAATGAAATTTATAACCACAAGAAGATACCTCTATACAAGTGCTGGCAAAGAAGTGGAGCAACTCTCATACGCTGCTGGTGGGAATGTAAAATGGTACAACCACTTTGGAAAACAGTTTGGCAGTTTTCTAAAAAGTTAAACACTAGATATTTACCCAAGAGAAATGAAATCATATGTCCATACAAAGACTTGTAGATGAATGTCCAATAGCAGCTTTATCTGTAATAGCCCCAAACAGGAAGCAACTTAAAAGTCCATCAATGGATGGATGAATGAATAAACAAACTATAGGACACCCATACAATGGAATACTATCCAGCAACAAAAATGAATGAATTCTTGATAACACAACAACAGATGAATCTCAAAATAATGTCTATGTGAAAGAAGCCAACCCCCCCCAAAAAAAAAATAGTGTGTGATTCATTTTATATAACATTCAAGGAAATGTAAACTAATATATAGTAACAGAAAGCAGATGCCTGGGGAAAAGGAGCTGGGTAAGTAAGGTCAGGACAGAGGGATTACAAAGGAGCATAAGGAACATTTTGAGGGCGATGAATGTTCACAATCTTGATTGAGATGATGATTTCATGGTTGTATATATATGTCAGAACTTTTTACATTGTTCACTTCAAATATGTTCCGTTTATTGTATGCTATTTATACTTCCATAAAACTGTTTTTAAAATACAGTAAGAGAAATTTTTAAAAATATATAAAAGGCAGGATGAGACAGTGGTGCAAACAAATTCTATCAGCCAGGCACCAGCAGACAAGGGTAACGTGGGGTTTCTTTGCCTTGCAAAAGTATGCTGAGTTAAGTGAAAGCGCCTGTGGTCAAGGAAAGGAGAACTGCTTGTCCTCTCAGGCCACCTGAGGGATGTAGACTGGGTTGCTGGATGAAAATCTTTGGGGTAAGAGAAACGGTAACACCTCAGAGAATTGGAGGAGGGATGCTTGATAATAAAGCCCAAGCAGGTTCTTTGTCCTCTCTTTCTCCCGCCCCATTGCCAAAAGGATCCCTAGACGTCTGCTTTCTATTTCCAAATTTGTGTGAGCAGTTTGTTTTGTAGAGTCGGGCGGTGTCCCACGTGTAAGCTAGGACATCCAATCAAGAGTGAAAATAACGCCTTACATCAGTGATCAAAAACTACCTCGACCATCCCTAGGGAAATGACACAACACGGATATGACACAACGGGGAAATCCCGAGTCTTAGACCTCTGCAACCACCGGGAGAGTCCAGCCTCCACAGTTATCCCCCACACCAACCCCCCTCCCCCAGCCCAGCCTTTTCCTTCCGTGTTGACTCCTCCCGGCGGGGCGAGAGGCGGTATCGGGCCGGGCCCCGCCCTCTGGGCGCGCCTCCACGCAGCAACGCGCAGCCTCACCAGAGTCGCTTTACGGCCGGGGAGAGGGTGGGCCCCGGCCTTGAGGTAGGAGGCCGAGCTGTGGGGCGGGGAAAGAGGCCTTTTGCGGCAGGACGTAAGTGACGGCGTGGGCGGTACGACTGCAGCTGGAGGGCAGAGGAGGCGGGTTCGTGTTTCCCGGGCCGAACCGGGCTGTGGGGGGCGCGGGGCCTGGGCCGGGGCTGTAGTTAAAAGCCCGCGGTGACAGTATGGGTGAAGGGGAGTGGGGCGGGGGAGGCCTTGGGCCGCTTTGTCCGGTGGGTGGGGCTGGGGGTCTGGCGGGCTGGAGTCTTGGGTCCAGGCCGGGGCTTTGACCCGTGGTTGGTGTTCCCCCCCCCACCGAACCCGCAGCGCGCGCGTCCTGTCCTCGCCATGAGGCCGCAGCAGGCGCCGGTGTCCGGGAAGGTATTCATTCAGCGAGACTACAGCAGTGGCACACGGTGCCAGTTCCAGACCAAGTTCCCCGCGGAGCTGGAGAACCGGGTACGCAGACTGGCTCCCCGCACCTGCTCTGGGGCGAGGGAGGGGGGCTCTTCAGGGACGGGAGGGAGTATGTGCCGACACCGGGCTCGCAGTGTGTCTCATGGCTCTGGGGAGGGGAAGGCAAAGAAGGAGCCTTGGTCAGAAGAGGGCCACTAAGCAAGACACGGTGCTTGGAGGAGGACGAATAAGGCCAAGCCCCCGGTGTGATGACCTTATAGAGCTCTGTGGTGCCCAGTGCCGGGAATCTGTACCCAGCCAGCCGTCTTCTTCCCGGCTGTCCCCCCACCCCCACCCCGGGTTATTGACAGCAGTGATGAGGAACTAATTCCTGAGGTTCCAAGCCACCTAACTCAGCGTGTTGGAAGCTATATCCTCCTACCTCCCCAGGCAGGAGTAATCATCATTCTCGTGACTGGCGTTTGTGGCCATTGTGCTGGTCGCACTGCTCGGCAGAAAGGGTTTATTAAGTTGCTGTGCCAGGCAGTACAGACAGGCCTTTTTTGAACCTGAAAAACGCAGAGCATTAGATCGGCCTGGACAGGGGAAGATCTCAGAACAAGGCCTTAGGCTTGTCATTCCCAGTTACCATCACTGGGAGCCACCTGTGTTTTGTTGGCTTGCATATCAAAATTGGCATCAGGATATAGGTCCCTTAGGCAACCTTGCATACAGAAATGGAAGAATGGGCTTTTTCCTCTTTCTTCAGACTTGGGGGGGGGGGGGAATCATTGTTATTTTATTCTAAAAGTACAATGAAGTGAGCATATGTGTGTGTTTTCTTATACCCGCAAGTGTTTACCCCCCCAAAGAAAGATCTTTTGGTCTTGAGCCATGTTACCTTACATTCTGTTTCCTTTTTAGAGATCGGTTTCTGGTTAGATGGAGCAGGTTTTGTGCTCTTTTCACCTTGATGGGGAGGGTGAGGGACTGAGGTGATTAGGTGTGCTGTGGGTGTGGGAGTAAGAAATACTGGTCATGCGATAAGTGGGTGTAGATGAGTCTGTACTAGAGAAATGTGTAGCAGCCCTTTAAAATCAACTTGTAACAGGTGGGTGGTTCTACCTGATGGCCAAGTTTGGAAAATCAATGTATATCAATTGTAGTGTCCTTCGACTTAATTTATAACTGTGGTCAGGTTAGTGACCTAAGTATGTTTCTTTAAGTGCAAATGAAAGATCAGGTATGCTTTATAAAGATGGTTTGTAGATTAGCTTGTCTGTGAAATGCCACATAAATGCTGCAGTTTATTGTCTCCATGTTGGGTTAACTCAGCTTGACACTGGGTGGACATTTCCACCGTGGTTTGAAGAAGTAGAAATTGAGCAAGTTGCCTGTTGGCTAGAGCTACTGAATGTTATTTTTAAAATAATTTAACATCACAGTTAACATGTTTTACATGTTACGGCTTGTATGAAATGAAGCAAATGTTTTGTTTGTAAGCTTGTTATGGAAACTCTGACTTATACTATTTATGTACTTTCAAATCAGAGTGTAAACTATTCTTTTTACCACACTTACTTGGATGTTACAAGATTCTTTTGTTTAGAGGTTTTAAAGTCAAACTTCCAACTCATAACTGAGCCAAATATATGTATGCAGAATCAGACATTAGCCTTCCACTCCGTGTGTGGTAGAGCCTTTATTTTATAGTCTGAATACAGAAACACAGTGTAGTCACAGTACTCCACTGATACTTATAGGAAATTGATGTTTCTAAATTCTGGAGTCCTTTTATTTCTTTGACTTCAGATTATAGCCTAGAACTGCTTGTGACTCTGAGTACTAGATGGAGTGTTATTTGGTGCTGTTCAATTGTGTCTTTGAGGTTTTGTTTGTTTGTTTGTTTTTTCCTTTTTTTAAATGTTTGGGTTAAAATACTAGTTTATACTTTAAACTGCTTGGGAGAGCTTTGATTTTTCTTTTAGTGCGTTGAAATCAAATTTCAATTACAGGTTTAAATTTTCCTTGCTTTGTTTGATGGAAAATTGAAAGGTTTCTTTGTTTCTCTACTACTTACCCTAGAAATTGTACTGATTGCTCTGCCACTGGGGCTGATTTTCCTTTTGTGAGAACATCACACTTGGCAATTTAATAGAGGAAGAAACTAATATACAAATGTTTTGTGTTACTTTAAAGCATTAAACACACATACATTTGTACCCTTTAATCTGGGAGTGAGGACAAATTCTGCCTATTAACAAGTTTACTTTTTCTGTTGCCTCTTAGAATGTAATACTTAGATGCTTAAGTACTTTGTTGCCAGGACAGTTCCTAAAGAAAGCTTTATTCTCACTTTAGCAAAAATAGTCATGTTAGGCACCCTTGGTCTGGGTAGGAGAGAAATGAGTGAACTATAATTGAAGCATTTGTTCCCTTACATACCTTTAAAAAAATGTGTCTACATCTGGTTGGTAGAAATTACCTTTGACTTGTTACCTTTGACTTATGATCACTTTAAGCTTCAGCTCCATGCTTTCTACCACATAGTTCAGGAAACAAAAATTCTGGGAAAATGAGTCTGATTCCTATTTCCTTCTGATTTTCAATGTTCATTACTCCAAATTTATATTTGGCTCCCACTTCACAAATCTCCCAATTTTGTATAGCTTCAGTATCAGTCTTCAAGTACCCAAGGAAGAACACTGACAGATGTTCTTCCTAGTGAAGTGAGTGAGAGGAAAATGCCCACATTTGTTCTGTTGACCCCTTGTATGTTATGTCCTTTGCCTTCACTGCTGGCTAGCATGCTTTTTACCCCCTTTTTTAATAGCCTTTCAAAGAAATTATTGACTTCTTAAATTTCATTTTTATTAAACTTTTTTTAAAAAATCCTTCACCTTGGATTTTTTCTTTTTAATGATCTATGATTTACCTCCATCCTATAAAGCCTTATAATCTTGGAATAACTTTTTTAAGAATTCATGTTTCTGGTATGACCAGTAATTCTGACCTGAAAGAAATGTTTCTCGGTTGGATCCCATGGTTTTGAATCACACTATGTCTAGAGAAATGTAAATAATTCAAAGAACTTTCCTTATCAGATCATAACATTTTAGGTAGATCAAATGTGCGTGTTTGAAATTATTTAGACTTTTGTGGACTTGCTGATGTGACAAACTGAAGGTGTTAATTGGGCATAATTAGTAAAGATAACAATTTGTTATAAATATTTGTTCATGGAGTGAACAAAGTCCGTTTTCAGGGAATGAGAACTCTGACATAGATTCCCCAGATGACCATTCTTCAAGTGGTGGCTCAGTGCAGGAATGCTACCCTGGCTCCTAGCACCATCTCCACCCACCCAACCCTTGTCAGAAACTCTGAATATTCTGGGAAATTAAAAGTAGCTCCTTTTGAAAAACAGAAGAACTGCCACCACTTTAAAGTTCACATTAAAGTTTTTCATGCCATCTGCCCATTGGGTCCTCAATAGTTCTTCCACACAAAGGACAAAAAAATAATTGCAACTGCCTCTAACCTAAAGGATTTTAATAGCTTAAAGGTGATGATCATATCGTTTTACATTTTAAAAAATTATGTTCTTGGAACTGTTTTGTCTCAAACTGTATATCGAAGTTCTTTAACTTTTTTCCAAGTCTGTTTCTATATAAAGACTTCACAAAAGTGAGGCACCTGGGTGGCTCAGTCAGTTAAGCCTCTGACTCTTGATTTCGGCTCAGGTCATGATTTCAGGGTTGTGAGATCGAGCCCCGTGTCAGGCTCCACGCTGAGCATGGAACCTGCTTAAGAGTCTCTCTCAAAAGAAAAAGAAAAGCCTTCATAAAAGATAAAATTTATATGTAAGGAGTTACTCCTTTCAGGAATAAGGCAGATGTGTGAGAAGAGGCCTAGATTAAGGACAGATAAATTGTCCTTTTTTGCCAAGAATGGTAGTGTTGCATGAAATACTCTACTAATGGGGTGAAAGTCCTAGGGTAGAGCATTGAGTTTTAAAATCTACAAAGTTAGGGGAAAAAAGTGAAAACAGGAGATTAGAGTGAAAATGGATGACAGTGGTAGTATTAGTGTAAATGTGAGATAATGGTGTCACTGAATAGAAAGGTGATAGGAATGACTTGGTGTGAAGAATTGTGTGATAGTTTGAGATTTTGTCTTGTTTAGTGTGAGCTTTCAGTAGATTCCAGTGTTTAGGGACTCAATTTAAGGTTACTTGCTCTTAAGAGCGAGAGAGGCAAACCGAGAGACAGACTCTTAACTGTAGAGAACAAGCTGATGGTTACCAGAGGGGAGGTGGATTGGGGGGGGAGGGATGGGTGAAATAGGTGATGGGGATTAAGGAGTGCACTTGTGATGAGCATCAGGTGTTGTATGAAAGTGTTGAATTACTCTTTTGTACACCTGAAACTAATATTACATTGTATGTTAGTTAACTGGAATTTAGATAAAAACATTAAAAAAATAATAAGATTACCTGCTCTTTCCAGATAAAGAGAACGTCTCCTTCCTTTTGTGCCCCCACCATATTTTAAATATGCCTCCACTGTAGTACTTTGTCAATTTATTACGTTTATATGTTTACATACCTATTCTGCTTTCATGACTGCCAACTCCTGGAGGACTGAAACGGTTATTCATCTTTCTCTAAGGTCTGTCCTAACATCTGTCTGATGGTAGATGCTCAGTAAATGTGAATATAAGTGAATGGAAAGATGGAAGGATTGTATAATTTTTTTAAAAGATTTATTTATTTGAGAGAGAGAGAGCACGAGCTGGGGGGCGGGGAGGGGAGGAAGGGCAGAGGGAGAGAGAGAATCCAGCAGACTCCCTGCTGAGCACAGAGCCCAACATGGGGCTCCATCCCATGACCCATGAGATCATAACCTGAGCCGAAACCAAGAGTCGGACACTCAACCAACTGAGCCACCCAGGTACCCCAGGATTGTATAATTTTATTAAGTTACTTGATACTCAGTATAGAGAATAAAGAGATACCATATTGAGTCTTGAAGATACCCAGTGTCCATAAGAGGGATGAGAATAAACAAAGACTACGCAGTTCCAGTAACATAGGTCCCGATTTCATCACCTAAAATGTTTGCCACCTAGTGGATAAGAATGTTGACAAAATAGCAGAATAATTTAGTGGTAGCAAGCATCAGTGAGTGGTTGATCTTTTTTTCCAAAACTTATTTTTAAATTCTTTTTTCCGTACAGATTGATAGACAGCAGTTTGAAGAAACAGTTCGAACTCTAAATAACCTTTATGCAGAAGCAGAGAAGCTTGGGGGCCAGTCCTATCTTGAAGGCTGTTTGGCTTGTTTAACAGCATACACCATCTTCTTATGCATGGAAACTCATTATGAGAAGGTAAGGCTACCTTTGTTTTCGCAAAATCTCAAAATCATAAAAAAAGGTGAGTTGTTGACATGTTTACGTGGTGACAGTTGCCATAAAACTTAAAGGGGCATGTATAATAATAATAATTCAAATTTTGTTGTTGCTCCTATATCTAGAGCACATGGTAAAGAAAGAGTCCTGAGTCTTTCAGAAACTGGTCAAAATTGATCTGTCCACATGAAGGTGACATACCAATGTTCAAATTGGCTTACACTTAAGAAGACTGTGGAAAATCTATATTCTCATTCTGTCTAGCTTTCTGAGAATCCTCTTACTTTTTCCCCCCAGGTCTCTATCTTCAATCTTATCCTGCCACTTCTTTTTCTAGCTGCATGCTAGACCTGGAGTTGCCAGCTTCTCAACTTAGATTTCCAAAAGGCAAACCTCACACCTCCCCATTTTTTTAATAGCGCCCTGCCTTTTTCAGTACCATCTTAAGGTGTAGAGGATGAAGAAGGGGAAAATTTATCAGTTGTCAAAGACTGAAATATCTTACAGTTTCTCATTCATTAACTTTTCATGATTTCCTCTGCCAGTGTTCTAACATGTGCCCTTACTACCTGTCTCTAAGACTATTGAAGTAGTCTGACGAGTTTCATCTCTTCCATTCTTTTATTTTTCCAAACCATCTGCTGCTGCCTTCATAAAATACTGCGTTACTGGGGTGCCTGGGTGGCTCAGTCACTTGAGCCTCCAGCTCTTGATTTCGGCTCAGGTCATGATCTCTCAGGGTCCTGAGATTGAGCCCTGTGTCGGGCTCTGCACTCAGCACAGTCTGCTTGAGATTCTGTCTCTTTCCTGATCTGCCCCTCTCCCCACTCACATGCACTCTTTCTCTCTCTCTCTAAAATAAATAAAATAAAATCTTTAAAAAAAAAAACAATAACAACAACACTGTATTACTTCCTCTAGCACTCTTACGAAGCCAGAGGCTTTCCCTGGCTTCCCATTTACTGCCAATGAGTAAAGTTCAAGCCCTTTCTCCAAGTGACCTCCAACTTACCTTTCCAGCTTTGTCTCCCACCCCTTCTTCACTCAGTCTTTCAGCCAAACTCATTCCCTCGCCGGGCCCCAAGCACACCCTCCGAGGTTTTCCTCCACCTACAGTGCCATTCTTCCCATGTTCAAATCTCACCAGTCCTTTAGGTCCTACTGTCATCTCACTTTTCCTTACTCTTCTAATCATAATTCTTTCTCGACTTTGTATTCCCACAACATTTTATTTACGTCTCTTTTCCTGGCACTTACCTCTCTTGACTTTGGAATGTAGCAGTTTGCATTATTTGCCCTTCAAGTATGTGTTTTTCTTGAGATCAAGGACAGTGCCTTAACCATTTTGTGTCCCTCTTTGTGCCCAACACCATGCCCTGGGTGTATTAGGCACTCACTGAATGTGTGTTGAATGAATTTAAGTTAATCACAGTAATGTTTAGCAACTGAAATGCTATAAGGATATCTATGTTACAGATTATACCCCACCTAATAGAAGTGTCCCTGTGGTTGTCTTGGACTCTATATAGTGGAAAGCAGATACAGTTGCAACTGAAGTATTTTTGTGAGTTACTGGCTGAAAGTGCTGCCATATGCTTCATTAGCATCCTGACATGAATTGTCTTAGTGTTACTAAAAGGGTGTATTTAAATAACTAAATGAGTAGTTTATATTTTTTTCCATATCATACAGAGAAGCAGCTTTCATTCCTGTTTAACATTCAAAATCAGAAGTTTTAGAGGATCAGTATCAGCTTTCAGTCTGTGTTTTGTCTTAGCAGCTTCTCTTTAATAGTACATTTGCTGAGTGAAGGGACAAAGGAGTCCATTCATTTGGTAAATATTTATTGAAAGCCTACCATGTGCTAAACAGTGTGCAGGGGATATAACAGAATAGGGCAAACATGATTGCTGACCTTGTGTTTATAATTTAGTGGTAACAACTGATGCAAAGGAAACAAAACCAACTAAATTATAAATGATGATAAGTGTCTTGAAGGAAACAAACTTTCCTGTGATAGAAAATAATAGGAGAGACCTAATTTAGATTGTGTGGTCAGAAAAGGCCTCTGAAGTGATAACCTATAAGCGGCTACATGAAGGATGCAAATCCTGGGACCATTCATTCAGGTAGAGAGATAAGTGTGTGCAAAGGCCCAGAGAGCGTGATGTGTCCTGGGAGCTGTAAGAAGGTCGGTGTGGAAGGAGAGGAGTGGAGAGAGGGTCCAGAGGTGAGTTTGGAGAGGTAAGGAGGAACTGTATCATGTAGGAGTATGTAGTCCCTGGAAAGATGTTCATAATTTATTTTCAGTGCAGCGGGGAAGCTACTCAAAGATTTTAAGCAGAAGAGTGATATGATCAGATTTTCATTTTAAAGCAATCTCTTTATTCTAGGGGGGAAAAAAGATATAAAAATGGAAGTAGGGAAACCAGGTGGGATGCTCCATAGAAATCAGGAAGAGATGATGATAGCTTGGACAGGGAATGGAGCAGTAGAGATGGAAGGAGATGAACAAATT
Organism: Phoca vitulina; assembly: GCF_004348235.1. Lineage (NCBI taxonomy): Eukaryota > Metazoa > Chordata > Mammalia > Carnivora > Phocidae > Phoca > Phoca vitulina. Next base: position 2,997,111 of record NW_022589718.1, on the reverse strand, counting down.
CAAGGAATATGGTGATAGTGGAACCAAGATTTCATGAGAAGCTGAATGTAGGAGGGGATAAGGCTGAATTCATATGGATAGAAACTAGGCCATCCAGGGATGGTCATTTAAAGAAGTATAGGATGCTACCAATTTAAGGTAGAATTATATCCTCTAGAGAATTTTGTTCATGCTTAGTGGAGTATTAGAAAATTGAGTTGTCATTTCCCTATAGCTTTTACATTTGTTGATAAGATTTTAATTAACTTTTATTTATCCATGTGCATTTGCTGAAATAGATAGATACCTCCTTCTAATGTCAGTTGTAAAAAGAAATTGGTAATTGGTTGCCAGCCAAGTCAATTACATTAATTATGGGATCATGGACAAATTAATCTCTCTGAGTTCTCTCAACTATAAAATACATTAGAATTAATGTATTTCCTTACATATGGTAGATGCCTAATAAATAGTGTTCTCTTAAGACAAATTTAAAAATTAAGTTTGTATATACATATTTTTATATGTATATACACACACTAATGTGTTTACATATATATATACACACACACGTGTTTTAATTAGATATTTGTGAACAGTTTTTTTCAGGTATAAGTCATCTTTTTTTGCATCTGCTAACTTATTTAGCTGCTTAAAACATTTAGCAGCTTTTAATTAAAATCCCTTTGACTATTGGGGCACCTGGCTGGCTCAGTTGGTAGAGCATGCAACTTGTGATATCAGGGTTGTAAGTTCAAGTCCCACCTTGGGCGTGGAGCCTACAATCAGTCATCATCCCTTTGATTATTAATCTTGAAAGGTAGTTCTCTGTATCAGAAATAGAGTGGAAATTGATCCCAATATATGTTTTAACTTGGATTCATAGGCAATGTAGAAGGTACTACTTTGTAAGTCTTATCAAGGTTTCTTTCTTTTTATGGAGCATTATAAAGCAAGTAAAGACCAAATAAAATTAGGGATGCCTGGGTGGCGCAGTTGGTTAAGCATCTGCCTTCGGCTCAGGTCATGATCTCGGGGTCCTGGGATCAAGCCCACATCGGGCTCCCTGCTCAGTGGGAAGCCTGCTACTCCCTCTCCCTCCCACCCCACTCATGTGCACTCTCTTGCTCTGCATTCTCTCAAATAAATAAATAAATAAAATCTTTTAAAAAAAAAAAAGACGAAATAAAATTAGTCAAGAAACCAAAATTTAAGGTGTGGCCACATTTTTTAAGTAGGTAATTTTATTTTAGAAACTGGACATGAATAACTAGATTGTGCCAAGTGAATAACTGGAATGGTCATAATTAAGACATGTACTTATACTTTAAACACTAAAATTTTCAGTCTACAAACAGTAAGCCAAATATAATAGTGCTTACACTTTGTCATGTGGGTTAAATTTTTTGAAATTGTAAATAAGCCTTTTAAAACTCATTAGAACAATCATGCTTTTTTTTTTCCTATAATGTGCTATTTATTGATTTAAAATGAAGATAAAGACTTCAGTGTTATTTCTCTATTGTTGCTGCCCATTATAATTAGGGAACAAATAGGCTTGTAGAAGCTTCTCCGCTCAGTAGCTGTCTGTCTTGTTCAAAACATCCCTTCTGCTTACGTGCTTTAATCTGCAAAAGGAACAAATTAGAAGCAACTTAGATATTTTCTGAAAATACTAAGATCCTGCTGTTCTCGCTTAGCCTCACTTAGGATATTTTTTCTTGAACGTCTGTATTTTTTCTTAAGGGTCTCTCCAGTTTAGTATTCTCAAGGAGGATAATAGTCTTTACTGAGGTTTGATTGTGTTTAGCTTTGTAAATATTATACAGATTGAGGCTTTGTTGAGGGTTTGAGGATAACAGATAATTTTGTTCAATATTATAGTTTGTTTTGACATTGATTTCCAAAAATAATAAACTATGACTAAAATGTCAACATAAAGTTTTTTGGGAGTAAGAATGCTGCTTTGTCCTGCCTGGGATGCATTATGAGTTTACTCATGTTAATGCTTTCTTGTTGCTAAAGAGACTAAGAGTTTAAGAGCGTCTTATTTAAGACAGTCCTGCCTTCACCAGAGTGGTATAAGAGGATTTGGAGCTTATGCAAAAAGAAAACTTTGTTTTCTTTCTGAACTGATACCTAAGTGCACATGAATGTTATTAAAGTTTAAATAAAAACCTTGCACAACAAAGTTATGCTTAAATCAAATAAAGGCATGCTATTTCTTTGCTGGTAACCTGTACCCAAGGAGAGAGGAAGGAAAGCTGTTCTGAAGGAGTCCTTTCTTTGAAACCAGTCGTGCAAGCACTTTTCTGACTGTCCCCCCTAGTGGAAATGGACTGGAGTGAGGGTAGACCGACTCTCCAATTTCCAGTTCTGGCAGGTGAGCTGAGAAAGAAATTGGAGAGAAGACTGAGGGTCCTGAGTTGGGCACCTTTATGGGCTACTTCCTTCTATTTGTTATTTTAGCATGATTGACAAACTCTGATAGAAAGATAGTACCTAAGATTTCTTTTTAGCTCATAAAGACCAAGAATCACTCGAGTTCTTTGAGAATTGAAAATAGGAGAATGATACTTGTATTATTTCAGGTAATTAGATGAAAAAAAATGTTTTCTTTAGAAGTGGTATTCTTAATTCTACCTAAAGAACCCTGCAGATTGCTCTTTTAATAACATCATGCTCTTTTAGAACTTATAGTATTCCTAAAGTATGCAACTTGAATTTTAGTATTCCCAAATTACAGTATTCCCAAAGATGCAACTTGAATAAACTTATTTAAATTTTATTTTCCTTCAATAAGAAAATTCAAAAGATACAAATAATGCAATTCACCTTAAGAGTGAAAAAAAAAAGAAAATTCGTTATGCAAACTACCTAGTGTTTTAAATTCTAAATCAGCTTATACTACAGCACCTAAATTGTAGCATCCTAATTTTGTTAGTTTGCCCTGGTACATTATAGACCCACACTTAATTTGTTTCTTAATCTCTAACCTGATTCTCATACAGTTCTTTTTTTCCCCTTACGTTGTGATCACATTTATCCAAGACTATAGCATATGCTGGTCGTATGAATTTAAGAAAATATATAGTAATTAAAGAACTGGATCAAAGCCTTTTTGAACACTAGAGCCAAAAAAGGGTTATGATGACTTTGAATCTGAAATAAAACATGTAACTCTCTGATTTTGTATATAGCTATTAAGATTTATTTTCTTCTAGCTTATCTGTCTCAAAATTGACCTTATTAAAGCTAGAGATTTGGCAATTTCCAGAAGTTCCTTTGTATCCTATCTGGCTTTTGTCTGCATTTGCTTTGACTTTTACAACCTTAGTGCTAAACTTATAAACCAAAGTTCCCATCAAGGACACAAGAGCAAACTATAGAGTAGCATTATATGCAGTGGTGGAAATGATGTAAGACACTTGTCATCAGAAACTCCTTGGCAGCTGTCACATGCCTTACAAAGGAAATAAACTCAGTTTTAAACTAACTGGGCTATTTCTTGTTAATGGGCCAACTTTGTATCATTACTTAAAGTTGACAAAGACATTCAAAGGAGAGAAGCGGCAGTTCTTAAGTGTTAAAGGGAACGGCCAAGAGCTACCTTGGTGTCACATTAACATTTGATGAGTGGGAAAGAGAAAAGTACAACCAACTTTTGTGTACAGAATCACCTACTTATTTCTGTATATCCAGGATTGAGACGACAGCAGGTAAGAAGGAGGGGCTGGTGCTCATGCTTTTGTATGCATTGGTACTTAAGTGACTTGCAGAGTCCATCAGGCTGTGCTGTATGTCGTACACAACCGGTGTGTGCCAAATACTCACAGCTGTATCCCTTCATATGGATATCCATTTCTTGTTTTAAAAGCTAATTCCACTGCCTGAGTATTTTGAGATCCAGCTGATACTTAATGGGAAATCTGATGACATTTGTTAAAAGCTATGGTGTTTCTTTTTGTCAGGTTCTGAAGAAAGTGTCCAAATACATTCAAGAGCAGAATGAGAAGATATATGCTCCCCAAGGCCTCCTCCTGACAGATCCCATTGAGAGAGGACTTCGAGTTGTATCTTTTTTGTCCAGATTATAAGGTCTAAATATCTATAAAAAGAAAATTTTGATGGTACAACTAGAGAGGATTTAACTCCCTTCTCTTGTATTTGCCCTGGGAATCTTTTTTTTTTTTTTTAATTTTATTTATTTATTTGACAGAGACAGCTAAAGCAGGAACACAAGCAGGGGTAGTGGGAGAGGGAGAAGCAGGCCTCCCGCCGAGCAGGGAGCCCGATGCAGGGCTCGATCCCAAGACCTGGGATCATGACCTGAGCCGAAGGCAGACCCTTAACGACTGAGCCACCCAGGCGCCCCTGCCCTGGGAATCTTCTGTGTGAATTGCATACCTACCACAAGCTCCTATCTCCCAACATTTTTCTTAAAGCACATCTCCTTCCTTTGTGTTGTGCAGGTCTCCAGATTGTTTAATATTCTGGTTACTGTCTTTCTTGGTGGTTCTGAGGGCATCTTGTAGTAATAATGAGGGTGGCATGAGTAATGCATTTCAGCTGCAGAAACTCTGAACCTAAAGCCTCTTTGAAATGCATAAACTCATAATGTGTGGTGAGACTTGTCATCCAAATGAATTGCAGTTCCATGGGTTCATCTGACTGGTTGAAATCAGTTACAGCTGCCAGATGTATAATTTCATTACCTTTGACATACTGTGCATATTTTTAGAGGCAGTAAGCTTTGAAACTCACTAAGTGAATTTGGTAAATAGAATTGCAAAAAAACTAATTTAGCTTGGTAACTGGAGTAATGAGTAAAATAAATTTTTTTTAAAAACCTAGGTCAGATAATCCCAGGCCTTCCGGCTGATAATAATTTCAGCAGTTTTATTATACTCTGCAGCAGTGGTTCTTAAACTTTTAGAGGTCATGAACCCTCTCCCAAGAAAAAGTTTGCAGATAATTAGAGGGCATTTTAAACCCTTGAATCCATTACCTTCTTCGATTCTCAGCTAACAACCCCCTAGTTCTACAATATAGCATCTTTTTTCAGAATTTTTTTTTTCCAAAAAATAAATAATGTTTGGGGGGGGAGGGGAATTACATGTAGATTACTACAGGCAATTACATTTCTTAAAGTTTTTTGCAAGGTGGAGAGCATCATGTTTAACTTAAGTAGGAGAAATTCTTAATAAAAAAATGAGCAAAAGGAAATTGAAAGCAAAGTCTGTGCGGATCGTACACATCATCTTGCTACAGTCCCCTCTTATATGTTCCATTCTCCAGTGTGTTTTCTTAACAGCTATGCTGTTTAGATTGAAATCACCATTTATGAAGACAGAGGCATGAGCAGTGGAAGATAAACCATAGAACTAAAGGTAAGAAAAAATTACATGGTTTATATGTAGTTTTTATCATATGTAGCACGGGTGAATTTTCTTCCCTGCATGGTAAATAAATCGTTAGGGAATGGCATATTCTCTGTATTGGCTTGAGATTTAAAATGTGTATTTAACCCAAAGTTCTATTCAGTGATCTAGAATTTAATCCTGGTTTTTCCCCTCTGTATTGTTTTCAGACTGTTTTGTTGTTACTTTGTTTTGGCAGATGTTTTTTCAGGGGAGGAGGTCTTGTTTTAATATTTCAGAGCAATCCTAGGCATTTTGCATATAAAAATCATTTTGGATTTTGCATATAAAAATCATTTCAGCGATTGCCCTGCCTGTATGATGAATGGCTTTAATAACGAAAGAAACATTTCAGAGTGGAGGGGGAGATTTTGAATATTTCATTTATTTAAGTGGCTTCATTGCCCTGTAGAAGAAAACTTACCCTGGTGGTTAAAACCATAAATTTAATTCTTTTGTTTAGAACATTTATGTTCTTCTATATCCATATAATGACCTTGAAGAAGTGAGAAACAAATAGTTAATATTGATAGGAGTGTAGACGCAGAATCATGTGGAAACCATAGTCCATTAGCACAGGCTTCTAAGTAACAGAAAATCGTACTGCACTGTTTCTGCCGATTCCAGTCATTTACACTTTCTACCGAGAGTGTTCTGCTGCTGTACTTTCCTACGTGACTGTTTGCAGGTGTTTGTCACTGACAGGCAGCACAGACACAGATTCTGCCAAAGCAGACCTCCTCCTCCTTCCCGGGGCAACAGTAATAATAACTGCCATTTCGAGGGCACCTGCTCTGTGCCAGGTGTTCTACAAATGGTATGTCTCATTCTTACAAAAAGTGTGCGGAGTATTTCCTCCATTTTAGAGATGAGCAAACCGAGGTACAAACAGATGAAATGGTGTTCTCAAAGTCATACAGTTTAACACATTTTGGGATACGAACCCAAGTTCGATGGACCACAAAACCCGTTTTGTGGACCACAAACCCATACTTCCTGTAAGTACTTGCAGCAGCAGAAAACATGGGGAGAGGGAAGAGTTCATCAGATTCAGATTATTCTAAGTGTTTATCCTCCCCTTTTCTTTTTCAAGACTTTCTTAAAAGATACATTTTGTCTGCCCCGTACAATTTATCAAATCCTATAAACCAACCAACATTCCAAAGCTGCTGTCTTGTAGCACTAGTGAAAGTGTCACCTGAATTCTTTGAGTTTGAAAGCCAAAAATCTAAATCATGATATCCTCTGCCATGTGTTTTCTTTTCTTTAAAAAGGTCTTGTTTGGGAACACTTAGTGTTACTTGCTCATAGACTTTGTCATGTACAGTTTCCAAACTGACACTTCTCAGTGGAGCAACCAGGAGCCTTAATGTGTGGTTTTTGTTATGTGCCATTGCAATAAGTTTGTTTTATCAATTGCAGCTGCGTTGACTTGGCACAACCCATTTGTCATGACTCATTTTGCAGCTATTATTGCTAACTGTAATGTTTTTCTGAGGCGGTGTGGGGTTTTGAGCAATTACACACCAGAGACTAATCTATCAATAGTCAGGCAACTGTGAAATTTTGAAATGGGAAAGATTTACATTAAGAACTTCTGGATAGTTTCATGAATGCAAATATTTCTGTTCAATTTAGAGCTGTGTGTTCCTCAGGCCCAGGATCTAGTGTGGGCGGAAGTCTTGGAGGAGGGGGAGAAACTGTAAGAATAATTAATTCAGCTCTGTGGTTTTTCTTAAGTCTCTAAGGTTTCTGCAGGTTGAAGTATTACATGAGAGTTAATGATTTAACCAAAAAATACACAAATCATGCAGATGGCCTTTATTAAAAATGTTTAAAATAGCTCTATTAAAGACTGATGGTGTTTTCTCTTTGGATTGTCTTTTTTATTTAAAAATTGGAACATGTCATTACCCGGTCACAATAAATGAGTGCTGAGGAAAATAGCCAGCTTTTGTGGGTGCTCATTATGTGCCTGCACTGTTCTAAATGCTTAGTACTGATCATCACAGCGGCCCAACAAGGTACGTACTGTTATCCCAGTTTTCTCAGATGAGGAGAGTCAGGCGCAGAGAACCCAAGTTACTTGTCTAAGGCTGAAGACTAGTAGGTAGCAGTCGAGGTGGCCTGGCCCCAGATTCGCCACTTCAGCCTGTGCTGTGCTACCTACCTCTTGTGACAGGATCGTTCAGAGACTGAAATATCCAGGGCTTGCATTTCTAGACTGTTGAGCTATGTCCTCACTTGTCAGTTAGTACAGATCCAAGTATTCTATTAGAACTAGCCCACTTATGAGGAGCTCCTCTGAGCTGGTGTAGGAGAGATGTTGTAGAGGTTATTTTAGCATCCCTTTCTAAAACTTCTTTTTGCATCTAACTGCAGATCCCACCTCCAGCTGGGACCCTCATCTATCCACTGGCCGATCGCAGAGTGTCCCCTACCTCCTCTCCAGAGCATCATTCCTTTGTATCTGCTGCCAGAGCCACGGTGCCATTTACTCCAAGGACTAACTTTCTAAAATTCCACACCTGGAGTGACCTCTAGTCGCTCAGCATCCACTTTGTGTCTCCAAATTGTGTAGGACTCTGTAATCTTTTGATTAGTTTCTGAGAAAACACAATGATGCATTTCACTTTTTTTATTCAAAGCCATTAATAAAATAGGCCGTTGGTTAGCCCAACACAAAGTTTCTTTCTTATCTGCCACCAGTACCAGTGGTTCTCTTCATTCCTTGGGCCAGCTTCCCAGGTGGCTCTCGACTTCCAAGTCATATCTCAACCAGTATTCAGTCTTATCTCCCCCAAATTCATAAAATGCTATTCTCCAGGATTTTGGTGAAAGGTAGGCTGTGTCTGTGGTTTTGCTAATGCATCTCCCAGATTTCGAAGAACTACCAGTTTTGCCATGACTAAAATCTTAAAGATCTGTTTCTGTTCAGTTTCTCAAACTGAAACTCATTGGAAAAATAATGTATAATGTTATTTGTTTTATGATAGCAATTATTCCTAATTAAAGCAGTATTTAATGCAATTTCCAGTTATTTTTCTTTGGAGAATTTTGTTATTATTGCATTACCTTGAATGTTGGGAAGATGTAGTATGTGTTGCGTGTTCATTACAAAAATAAGTAAGCACAATAAAGTGGATGCTAAACCATCAAACACATAAATGTCCCTGCTGTGTCCCTGAATGTGTAATAAGCAAGTATAATAAATATTTTAATTATAGTTTTGTTATAAATATAACTTATGAGAAAAAAATTTGATAGGAATAATACTGTATATTGCTAATTTTTAACTGTCCCTACTGGCAAATCTTATGATTCATAGACTTTCCTCATATACAGTATTCAGTGCACAGAAGTCTTATGATTGGTTCAAGTACAGTAAGTTCAGTGATTTCCAACTAAAACTTTCAAGTCTGAGTCAGTGTTTCTAGTTCTTTTGGCTGTATGTTCTTAGTATCCGGGTTTCTTATGCCCTTCCTTCATCTTTGGGGTTTGAGAGCACTGTTTTTGGGAGAAAGTTCAGAAATATATTAGGAAAGAATGAAACAGTTAAAAGTTTTACTTTCAGAGATACTGTAGGTGCTAATACTGGATTTAATCTTTCAGATTTAGTTTCTTTTATGGATCTGTTATTCAGTAAATCTCATTGGTCTGTGTAATATTTTATTTGTATAAAATTCCTTTGTTACTTTAGAGCCTGTAATAGTGTGTCTGTCTGCCTTTTAAACCTGTTGCAATAACTTTGCTGAAATAAGAACACATTAGTAAAACTTTTCTTAAACAAATTGTCTCTGTATCATATTTGGTGTGGTTTGGTAAAGTGATATGGCATTAAATTTCGCAGATAAACAACACTACTAGAATCGGTGCGGCTTAATATTTTCCAACAAACATCTTACACTCATCACACTTTCCAGTTTTTTACATGCTTTATCTCATAAGAGGCAGATATGTTAGCTAAATAGATAAAAACCAAGAAATCATCCCTGAGAGTCAAAAATGTATTCAATTAAAGAAATAAAAGATTAGGATGTTTCATTAGGAATAAAATACCAGTTATTGTTACTATCTTGGATCATCTGATGACTCTTTTTTAAGATGAAGTGCATTAGTAGAGAATAACCACTTATAAAATATAGTCCATATTCTGACTTTTGTGAGATTATTTTTCTTTATAAAATTTTCAGGGGCGCCTGGGTGGTTCAGACGGTTAAGCATCTGCCTTCGGCTAAGGTCATGATCCCGGGGTCCTGGGATCGAGCCCCACATCGGGCTCCCTGCTCAGCGGGGAGCCTGCTTCTCCCTTTCCCTCTGCTACTCCCCCTGCTTGTGCTCTCTCTCTGTCAAATAAAAAAAAATCTTTAAAAAAAAAAAAATTTCAGCTTCTCTTTCCTACCCAATTTACACTGACAGTAAATGGTACTCATACAGAAGGTCATAAGACCCTGCCTGGCTCCTAGCATAAAGACATGGTTTCTCAAGAGTAACATGCTTTGTTTTTCAGGAGGTCAAGAGTATTAGTGCTATATATGATTTATACACTGAACTCCCCTTCCCCTTGCCATGTGTCTCCTTCCCCACCCTAATCCTTCTAATTCCATGAGGGCAGAGGTTGTTTCTAGTTACCCTTGCATCTATCCCTAACTCCCAAGCATCATCCTTGCAGGGGACACATCAACTTAACACTCATATTTGCTAAGTGAGTAAGATACAGGCTGACGGGTCACTAGCAGAGTTACTTCACTACATCTTGATTAGTAAGGTGTTTAACTTCGTAAGATAGTGACTTGTATACTCCCCCTTGTAAAGTTCTAAGACTGGAAAGATATCTGTGGCTTAAACTCCATCAGAATAGACTTCTGCACAGAGATAACTACTCTTGAGGATTCCGGTGACCTTTTTCCTGTACATAGGAATTCCCAGGGTAAGGAAAGGAATTACATTAAAAAAAAAAAAAAAATCTAAAGTACGTAGATCTGTAAATAATGAGTAAGCCTCCAACTCATCCTTTGTCCTTTTTTTATTCTGTAGATCACTGACATTGCCAATAAGTGATCCCCATCCTCATCTGTGCTTGGTTGGAGGATAAACCAATAAATATAAGCATTACACAGTGACCCACTTTAAGCTGCAAATGTGTAAGGTGTGAAGGATTTTATTCTTCCTCCAACCAAAGCTGTAGTGAGTGGTTTTACAACAGTACTCCACAGTACTCAAAACTTGGAAAAGTGTACAAGATAGCAAATATGTACAGTGAATTGTGAATGCCAAAATGTAGGTTCTGTGCCCCCTAAGTTCTAGGATAGTTTGCTTCAAAATGAATAAACATAGAATTACATGACTATAATAAAGGCTATAGCTCTTCTTGTCTTACATCCCAAGTTCTTATATATTTCAAATGGTGCAGATGTGAGGTTCTGTGAAATTCTGCCTACAAGCCCTGTAGGAATTGAATGCCTACTTTAAAAAAAAAAAAAAAAAACCTCCACTTTGCAAAAAGAAATAATTTTATGAATCAGGCACAATCAAAGATTTTGGTTAAGGGTCATTGTCAAAATGAGTTTATGCCAGCAGAATTTTCTGATTTTTTAAAAAGAGCATCTGAGCAATATAAGTGTTTATTGACCTTGTAAGAACTTAACTTTGTGCTGTCACTTTTTTTATGTGAAATCTTTAACCGTCGGAACCATAAATGATTTTTGCCTTTGAAGAATTTATTTCTTTTGTTTCAGCTACAAAGATTTAAAAAAAAAAAAGAAGTGGCGGGTCGCCTGGGTGGCTTAGGCAGTTAAGCGTATGACTCTTGGTTTCGGCTCAGGTTGTGATCTCAGGGGTCATGAAATCGAGCCTCATGTCAGGCTCTGCACACAGCGGGGAGTCTGCTTGAGACTCTCCTTCCTCTGCCCCTCCCACTCATGCTCGCTGTCTCTCTAAAATAAAATAAATCTTTAAAAAAAAGGGGGGAGGCTAAAAATCAGTTCATTAGCTGCCAAATCTGTCGTTCTTGATCTTAATGTTTTTGTTCTTATATATTATATTTTCTTACCTCATATTTTCACAGACCTATTGCCAGGAAATGAACATAATAATTTGTATTCAAAATGTTTTGGCAATTAGTCTCTGGGAACAACCAAATGCCAAACAACAACTGTAGAAGCTCAGATTCTGTGATATACAAGGACTCAGAAACATGTAATGTGACCTTTTCTTCCCAATTAAAGGATTGCTGGGCCCATTTGCATATCTTTGTGTATCTCATACAACGCACAAATGTTTTATTTAGTCCAATTCCTAATTTCTTAGATGTTTGAAGGATTATGTGCTTGAAAAAGCAACATTATTATAGATGTGACTATCTACTTTTAAAATGAGTGATGCTTCAGTTAAACAATTAGGAAAGGAAAGGCCTAACAGCACGTTGTGGGCATTTTTAATATTGCAGAAAAAGATCTTCACTTAACGTCTAATGATATGGAGGGACTACATCAGGATGGGAAAAATCACCTTTTTAAGTAATCAGAATTCCCAACAGAAACCATATTGACAGAAACTTTACCAACCCCTGACGGCAAGAGCTACATATTAAAAATAATCAGATCCTTGATAGAGACTCTGAGAAAACTCTGAGGGGGAAAGAAAGTTGCTTGTGTACATTGATTTCTATTCCCAAGTACTGTGTAGGTTTTGAAGTGACCACAATTTTTCTACTTATCAAGGTAATGTGCAGTGTCAGGATAATACCGCAGCTGCATATTAACTCTATGTAACAGTTAAAGGCAGAAAGTAAAAATCCCTCTGGGACTGGAGGAAGCATTTAGGGTAAAATTTGGTCTAATCAATTCATTCTACAGACAGGCTTATTAAGAACTTAAAAAATTATTTGCCTAAGTCCTAATAAGGTTTTTTTATGGAACTTGACATGCTGATTCTAGAAAAAGTGAAGAGACCTGCCCTACAACTAGCAAGATAGATTAAGTTGTAATGCTTAACATGGGGCATTGGTATGAGGATTAGCTCACGGAATAATGGAACAGAATAGAGACCAAGATATGCAGACTCAAGCTTGTCCAGTTGGCTGTCCTCTTGCCCCTCCAGAGCCTTTCTCCTCCATGTGCAACTTTAGGTTCTAGAAAACTGATCTCTGCGGAAGGCCTCCACCAGGTTCCCTTGGCCTGTGGCTTCCAGTAGGATTCAGCCAATGGGAGAAATGACTGAGCAGGAAATCTGAGCATGGTACACTGATTCATGGGAGCGGCTAGCTGGCCATCTGCTTAGGGACCTGGGAGGACAAAAGTGGAAGGCTGGTGAAGAGTAGAGGAACGCTCTGTGGAAGAACCTCCAGGAACAGATTCAGAGTGTGAAGAAATCCATATGCCATGTGAATGCCCATGAGATAGCACCCACTGCAGAGAGGGTCTCACTGTGGAAAGTTCTCTGATGTCAGTCAGCCTCTTCCCAGCCCCCCTGGTGCTTGCTCATTGGGACCATGTAAAATGGTCATGGCAGCAAGGATGGAGGCTACACGTGACTCAACAGCATCGACTTCCACTCATTATGATGGATCCGGCTACTGCCACTGCCCAGTGCCCAAATGGCCAACAGAGGCCATTGCTAAGCCCCCAAGGTGGCACTATTCTCCAGAGGCGGTTTTGATGAGAACAAACTGGACATTTTAATTACTGAATGGGCACTGTGTTTTGTGACTTATAAAGATCATGGGACTTTTTTTTTCCAACTGAAGAGTGACAAAAATAATCATGGACCTTCCTCAGTTTTCATCCAGGATAGGGGAAGAACTATACCCACCCAACAAATCAATGTAAAGGGACAAAAATAAATTGGAGACAAAAATAAAGTTGCTTTACGATTACATTCCATGAGTTCTCCTGATACACATACACACAATTTGTATATTATTACCATATTATTTTTGGATACATGCATCTATGGTAAAATACGTCCATCTGCCTGGGAACAATGAACACTAAGTTGACTGTAGCTGGTGGTTACCTGTAGAGAGGGAGGAAAGAGAATGGGGTCAGAAAGAGGAGCACAGAGCTTAGATTGAATTTGTAATATTAAATGGCTTTTTATTTTCTATACATTTTCAAATTTAAAAAATTTTATTACAAAAACAAACACCTATATATGTCCATACTATATCTAAGTATTATACACACCAGTTAGCATCTTCAATGTCATTATGGGCTTTGATAATTTGGACACACCCCCTCGGATTTCACTCAGGTCTCTATTTCCAATTTCCTCTAAGGGTTCAGGCCTATTTGTCTCGTTGGTTTCACTGTCAAGAAGCACTAACCTCTGAGTTCTGCTACTTCTAAATATACCAAAAAAGTGAAAAATATGGACAAAGGGCTTTTTCCTGCTTATAGATATGTGAGTAGCCCTTTTAAAATAAATGAATTAAACTTCTAGCCTAGAAGCAGCATAGAGCCGAGGGTAAAGTTCAGGGTCCAGCTGAATTTCTCATGTAAACATGTTGAAGATGAGAGAAAGAGAAGCTAACTAGGAAACTTATGATCTCACTTCCCCATAAACAGGGATAAGTCCAAAGTCACTTCAGCCTTCCCAGAGCTCCACAGGTCACATCCAAAGCTTACTGACCCTAACAAGTTGGCAACGCATAGAATGATAATGATAACGCTCACAGCAAGATCAGCAAGTGGCCCAAAGCTTCTGGTTCTTGTCTCCAAAAATATCAACAGTTAACACAATTTCATGACCAGATTTCAGTATTTCCAGCTGAAAACATTTTCATAACTAAACTGGACATAACAGAAACTGACAATTTCATGGGGTTTATCACTGTGGGATACTCTAAAGGTAGAATTATTACATTATCTGCTCTAGCTAATTTAGTAGTAAAATACCCAGATAATGTTCTGGGACATGGAACCCAGTTAGAAATGATCTATTCGCCAGTCTTCTCATAGAGGATGAATACTAAGCTCAATTAAAATGATTAGCTCACCAAAAAGAAACCTGTAAGAAGTGTTTAAATGAAAAAACCTAGACAAAATGCCAGAAGCTTTTAAGATGTGACAGATTTTTAAATTTCACATTTTTATATTAATCCAGGCCTCTTATTCCTTATTATTTTAAGCACTGACATCTCGAGAGATGTTTAATGTATACATGCTCCATATAAAAAATAAGAAAATGGTAATAATGACAATCTAATTCCACCTCTGTAACTTGAACCAGAAAGTTTGGAACTTAAAGTTTTAAAATAAATCTTCATTTATCTTGTCATCTCAGGGAAACTGATGCCCGTATACAGATGAGTCTCAATTGTATTCTAAGAGTTGTCCCTACACAGAAAAATTATTTCAATAAACTTTACTCTGAAGTGGAATGACCCATTTTGTTAGTTATATGAAGTTCTCAACATGGTGCCATGTCTATGATCCATTAACACCAAAAAAGATAAGGCATTAAAATGAAAACCAGTGAATGGAATTTTGATACAGGGTGGACTCGATCAAGACTACCCTCTAAGCCTCTTCCTATGACCATAATCAAACCTTTACCTGTGGCTACATACTTAAAAACAAGAAAGAGCACTGTCCCAAACTGTAGGTACTTAGAAATACTGACTTTGGCCTGGTTTTCATTTAGACCTAAAGACAATTCCCTAAATTACATGGACCCTAATAAACATGAAGACCTGCCAGCACTTAGATGCCCCTGACATAAAGTCACATGAATTTTTTGATGGAAAGACCACATTTCTCTTTGCTGACTCATCCAGAAAATCATTAAGAAAACAGTTTTCTGTAACCTGCTAAATGGCCATAGTTTTTCAGAAGATAAATTACATTTTTTAGAAAAGGAAAAGGCGTGGTCAATACAGTTTTTGTTTCTCTTCACAGTGTTGCCCGCTCATCTCTCCTGGAATTCATTCACGCTTCCTGTCACATGTCACCTCAGGGAAGCTGCTATAGGCTGAATGACTGCGTCCCCTCAAAATTCATATATTAAAATCCTAGAGCCCTAGTCCCTAATTCAAAGCCCTCATGAATGAGATCAGTGCCCTTATACAAGCAGCCCAGAAAGCTCCTTTGCCCCTTCTACCACGTGAGCTTACAACGGAAAGACAGCCTTCTAGGAAGTGGGTGCTCACCAGACACTGACTCTGTCGGCACCACGATCTGGGACATCTCAGTCTCCATAACTGTGAAATATAAGTTTCTGCTGTTTAGAAGCCACAGAGCCTATGGTATTTTATTATAGCAGCCCAAATGGACTAAGACAGATGCCTACTGCAACCTTCTGAAATGTCCCCACCCGCAACATTCTGTTACCCAGCTTTATTTTACACCACCTGACAAATAATTATTTGTTTATTGTCTATCTCCCATCAGAGTCTGTGTTTTCTATTCACTGCTTTTTCTTTAGCACTTACACAGAGCCTGGCAGTAGATACTCAAACATCACTAGATGCTCAAGACATATTTGTTGAATGAAGAAATAAATGCACGCATGAATGATGGGCGCTGTGATGGATTTGAGGGTTACCTTCGGGGAATGCACAACCTAATGGAAGGAACAGACACGTAAAATGTGCAATATAGCATGATAATTGTTATACCAGAAGAGTATAAGGCATATGGGTGACCTAAAGAACGGGTGGATAGATTAGGGATGCTCTCACAGAGGAAGAGTTACTTCAGCTGGGTCTTGAAGGATGCAGAAGAGTTCATTGGGTAAGGAGAAATAAAGAAAAGCCTAGAAAGAGGGAATAGCATGTGCAAAGGAGACAAAATCCCTCGTGTCCTTGAGTAGTTCAAAAGGAGTGGAGCAAAGAGGGTGTAAGGGAGGAAGATCTATACTACAAGGAAATCAGCAGCACTGTTCTCCAAGAGAGCGACTAAAATCACACCAGTGCCTGCTAGCCTCCCTGCTTCTCTCCAGGGAATCTACATTGTCCTGCACCTCCAGCGCAGCTGTCTAGGCCTAAGAGCAACGAGTTGCTAGCCTACAGGTGTTCCGCTCACTCTCTTCTAAGGAAAATGTCAAGAGTGCAAAATCGCAGAATAGAAAACCCAGAAATAAACCCACAACTATATGGTCAATTGATCTTCTACAAAGCAGGAAAGAACATGCAATGGGAAAAAGAAATCTCTTCAACAAATGGTGTTGGGAAAACTGGACAGCCACATGTCAAAGAATGAAACTGACCACTTTCTGTCACCACGCACAAAAATAAATTTAAAATGGATGCAAGACCTAAATGTGAGACATGAAACCATCAAAATCCTAAATGGCCTAGAATCCTGGAAGAGAGCACAGACACAATAACTTCTTTGACATCGGCCACAGCAACTTCTTTCAAGATAGGTCTCCTAAGGCAAGGGAAACAAAAGCAAAAATAAAATACTGGGACTATATAAAAATAAAAAGCTTCTACACAGCAAAGGGAACAATCAACAAAACTAAAAGGAAACCTACGGAGTAGAAGATATATGCAAATGACATATCCAATAAAGTGCTAGTATCCAAAATAGAGAGAGAACTGAGACAACTCAACACCCAAAAAACCCCAGATAATCCAATTTAAAAATGGGCAAAAGACATGAACAGACTTTTTCCAAAAAAGACACGCAGAGGCCAACAGACACTAAAAAGATGCTCATCATCACTTACTGTCTGGGAAATGCAAATCAAAACTACAATGAGATATCACACCACACCTTTCAGAATGGCTAAGATCAACAACACAAGAAACAACAGGTTTTGATGAGGATGTGGAGAAAAAGGAACCCTCATGCACTGTTGGTGGGAATGCAAACTGCTGTAGCCACTGTGGAAAACAGCATGGAGTTTCCTCAGAAAGTTAAAAATAGAACTACCCTACAGTCCAGCAATCACACTACCGGGGCTTTACCCAAAAAATATAAGAACACAAATCCAAAAGGATACATGCATCCCTATGTTTATAGCAGCATTATTTACAATAGCCAAGATATGGAAGCAGTCCAAGTGTCCATCAATTGATGAATGGATCAAGAAGATATGATATATATATATATATCATATCTGAATACTATTCAGCCATAGAAAAGAATGACATATTGCCATTTACAACAACATGAATGGAGCTAGAGAGTATTATGCTAAGTGAAATAAGTCAGTCAGGGAAGGACAAATACCATATGATTTCACTCATATGCAGAATATAAGAAACAAAACAAACGAACAAAGGGGAAAGAGAGAGAGAGAGAAACCAAGAAACAGACTTAAACTGTAGAGAACAAACTGTAGAGAACAAACCGATGGTTACCAGAGGGCAGATGAGCGGGGGGATGGATGAAATAGGTGATGGGGATTCAGGAGTATGCTTGGTATGATGAGCACAGGATGATGTATGGAAGTGTAGAATCACTATACTGCGCACCTGAAACTAATATAACACTGTATCTTAACTATCTGGAATTTAAATAAAAACTTTTTAAAAAGTGTAAAATAGGGACACTGAAATGAAAGGTCATCATCTTACGCTTTGCTTGAGGAGTCAGCAGCCTCTGACCAGGATCAGCACCTCTGCTGCCTTAGGGACAAAGTTGAGGCAGGAGGGTCAGGAGGGAGATGGCCTCTACCGGTCTTTGCTCAGGCTTGGGAAGCTTGTGTTCAAGCTGAAATTTGGAGCCACATGATCTCTTTCCTGGGTCCACGCTCCCTCCAGAAGATTAGTACCCATCCATAGCAATCTGCCTCTTCTTTGATATTCTGAGGCTGATTCTATAGTCATGAAAAAAACATCCTCCCATTAACCACGAGGAAACAAAGCACAGAGGTGAAAGTAGGAGTTATGTGTCTGTGCCAGAAACTAGGCATACATTAGGACCAAACTAAAGGAAGAGAGTCACACCATGTTGCTACAGGGGAGGGCAGAGACAAGACGGAGAACATGGCACTGACGCTTTGTGCATGCTTGAACAATATTATAAATTGTTTATTACCAATCATATAATTTGCTGGTACCTGTTAAAACTCTTGAAACCGTGATCTCAAAAGTTAGAAAAGAAGAACTTAGAAGAGATCTGAAAAGCGTCTATCTTTGCTGGAGACATTTCTGTGTTAATTTAATGTGCTTGAAATCAAAAAGGGTACAGGATGAGGAAAGAAATCTGAGGGGGGAAAAGGAATTCAGATTACCCTGAATTGCCCAGATCTTACATTTGCCAGGGAGATCCAAAGCAGACCCTGGCCTCCGGAGTTTTCCAGCATCTGCCCATACAAGCGCGTATGGGGTTTTACCATTGGCTAGAAAAACACTTGTAAGTTCACCCATCAATAGCTTTCCTTGAGCGGCTAAGGAAACATCCTAACAGCACTTCTCTGTACTCTTCCTTAATAATGCAAGTTGCCTAAAAATGCTTACCTTCCTATCCTTAGTCCAAATTGTCATTCATTCAGAACAACTGGGAGTTCAACTTCACTTAATATACTCCCCAAAACATAAGGCTCTGCTTCTCAGGGCAAGGAGACCAAGAATGTGATGGAATTTAGAGGAAGGAAACAGCGAGGAACAGCTGTTGACCAAATGAACAAGGGCAGGGATGATATGAGAACAATGATAGTATGACCTTGTATTTCAAAAGCACCTTTCTGCAAAAGGCTCGAAGTGCTGTGTAGATTACACAGATTTTGTCTCTTAATCCTCGGCGATCGAAAAAAAATTAGATTCATTCTTATTAACGTGTATTTCCATAGCTACCCACAAATATTTTGGCTGTTTCTATTTGCTGTGTCTGTAAGTGCAATTAATTTCTTCATTGAGCAGTATCGGGAAATCCCACTAACTTCTCAGCTTCTTCAGTTGCACAGGGTGATGTTTTCCGTAACGTCGGGCAGTAGCTTTTCCCTTCTTTTGCCATGTTTCTGGCTCCACTGTACTTCGTTGTACTTGTCTGAGTCCAGGTTAGCATGTGTGTCTTGCCCTTTCAATCATCAGAACTTGCCTACAAACTCTGCCCCGCGGTTCCATTCACCACCATCAAACTTGCACCCTCCTGGTATCATAACCTCTGTGATTCTCTTCTATGTGACTGTTTTAATGAATGGCATTCCATTTACATGGCTGTGTAGTCATTTTTTTTTACATTTCTTGACAATAGGTACACATCAACCTGATTTTTCTCTTCATTCTCCATAATGTAACTTAAGACACGTCTTTTCTCCCACCTTCCTGAACTTGACAGTGCCATGTGACCAACAGCTTCATCACAGGTTTCTCCCCAGGTAGTTCTATATATTCTGTCTGGACATCTCCTTAAATCCTCCTTTTTTACATAGTAGAAGTCTTTCTCTAAAAATTCATTTTACTCTAATGTGGTTTCGTCTGATGCATATTAGTTGGAATCAAAGATCTTAGAAGTGAAAGAGGGCCCCTCGATTTTTTATCTATCTCTCTGCCTTTAAGAAGATACATACTGCTTTCACGAACAGGTGGCGCCACTGAAGTCCAGAGAAGGGACTTGTTTATGGCCACACCTTTATTAAGGAAGCAGAAGCTGGACCCCTGCTCCCCAGTTGAGGAACGGTGGGAGACTGGAAAAGGCAGTTGGCCCTGGAGAAGGGAAGTCTCTGAGTCAGTAAAGTAATCAACTGGTACTTGGATGGAGAAGTTACCAGTGCTTGGACTCAAATCTATAACACTTAAGGAATATTAATAACGGGTGGGAGGATGGGTTAGCCTGGTGATGGGTATTGAGGAGGGCACGTTCTGCATGGAGCACTGGGTGTTATGCACAAACAATGAATCGTGGAACACTATATCTAAAACTAATGATGTAATGTATGGGGATTAACATTAACAATAAAAAAATTTTTAAAAAAAGGAATATTAATAACAACCACTGAAGAGCTATGTAGGAATGAAAATTACGGAAGAATGGAATTGTGCTCAACAACTAATGTTCCAATCATCTAATGTTCCGATCATCTAATGCTACACAACAAACTACCCCAAAACTTAGGGGTTTCAAACAATATTTTGCTCACAAATCTGCAATCCAGGCAGAGCTCTGCAGGGACAGCTCATCTCCACTCCCTCCAGGTTAGCTGGGATTGCTCACAGTCTGAGAGTTAGAATCATCTGAAGGCCTACTCAACTCAGACATGTGGAGGACAGAATATGGGGCTGCCAGGGCTCCATCCAGAGACATCACTCTGTACCTCCATGTGACCTCTCCATATGGACCTTTCAGCATGGCAGCGGCAGGATAGTCAAACTTCTTACATAGAAGCTCATTGCTCCCAAGGGATGTAGCTCAAGAAAGAGAGTCAGGTAGAAGCCTTTTATGAAGTCATACAGCATCACTTCTGCCACATTCTCCTGGGCAAGGCGATTACAAAGTGCCGTTGAAAACTGACCTCTGTGCTCTGGGGCCAAAGTATGTACCACGAAGACAGATTTTACACATAGTAATAAACTTTGCCAGGCAAAGGAGGCTGCAGCAGGCTAATGCCTCCAGGACTGCAAACCCACCCACAGTAAAAGGCTGAGGGGTTTTATAAGAAAAAACAGGATCTGGGTGGTATCAGTAGGAAACTGGTACTTGCTGCCAGCCGCGTTCGTTATGTCTTCAAGCTGGTCTCATGACTAGCGCTGGCCATCCCTGCCTTGTTACTACGTATACACTGAGATCAGCGAGATGTCAATATTGACACCGCATTCCTGGAACAAAGAATTCTACAGAAAAACAAGTGAAAGGGAGGAGGAGGCTCCAAGAATTAGGAAGAGAAACATCTGTTTAGTTTGATGTCAAGCCTTGCTGAAGCACTAGTGTGTCCATCTTGATTTCCAGCCCTCTTTACGTTTCTATAGCCGTTTCAGAATGTCTTCCCAGAAGCAAGGATATAGACACCCCCTCTCTCGATGGATGAGTGTCAACATCATATTGCAAGAAGAGTACATGGGATGAGATCTATATCAGAGCAGCTGTCTTTGGAAAACACAATCTGCCACAACTGAAAACCACGGGATTACCAAACCATTGAAACAGCCCTTGAAAAGGCCATCCGTTTGTCACTAACAAAACTCATTCTGCAAGATGAGCTCAAACGTAATTGTCCCATCCTTTTGGAATTCCTCTTCGATGTCCCCCAGCTTCCATAGCCCTTTGTAAATATGCCCACTCTGCCATCAGGATGTTCTATTTTCAAAACATGATTGTAATCAGGCAGGTACTATCAACCTGTCAATTAGCCAAACTTCTTTTTCAAATCAATCAGTATAGCATAGGAAACATCACAATTTAAGAGTCTTCAGACTGATGGGGAAGTGACCCCTCAGGGGAGCCACAAGTGGTACCTTGCATAGAAAACAGAGCAGACAGAAAACATCAGCAATTCTGAGAAAAACTGACATCAAAGAAAAAAAATATATATATATATATATACACATATATACGTATGTATTTGTCCTACATTAAAGGTAGAAGGTATAGCAGTACAGTAAACGTCAAAACAACCTTGAGAATGAAGCAGCTGGGATGGAAGCATAGCCTAAAGCAGTGTTCTCCAACCTCACCTGCATCAGAATCACTTGGAGAGCCTGTCGAAACACCCCCAGAGCTGCTGACCCAGCAGGTCTGGGTCGGGCCTGAGAATCTGCATTTCTCACGAGTTCCGGGACGCCGCTGTTTGTGGTCTGGCACCACGCTTTAAGAACCACTAGCCTAAAGGTTTTTAACCTGGAAGTAGTGGCCACAGCTGAAGCCCTGGCAAGGATGAAGGAACCAGAAGCGCCACAAGAGTGGTGGGCGGGGAAGATGACCCACGGGACAGAAGTGGCCTGATTTTAACAGACCCCATTTCTCCTGTTGGTCCCCCTGCAGGCCCGGGCACGCTCGGGCCATTGCACCGCGAGCCCGTTCCCCGCCCAAGGCTGACTCCGCCGCGCCGCTGCAGCCGCGGTAGCGACGCGCCCCCTCCCGACCGTCCCGGGTAATGTCATCCGAGAACGCACGCTCAGGCGGCCGGCCGAGGTGGGCGGGGCTAACCTCCCTTTGTGAGGCTGTTGGGAGAACCGACCTCGGAGATCCGAGTCCCCGCCCCCGAGCCGTGATTGGTCAACGCCGCCCGAGCGCGGTGACGTGAGGCCGGGGCGGAAAGTTTGTTTGAAGAGCGCGAGTGCTGGGAAGTCCAGGGTCTGCTACGTCCGGGAAAGGCCTTAAGATTGTTCCGCTGCCAGGTGCTCCTTGGGAAACGGGGGCTGCTTCCTCACGACTTTTCGGTACTAGCCGCCTGTTACGTCGGAGTGCCTCTCTGCCTCCCTGGTGCTCAGGTGAGCGTCCGAGTGGGACCTCTGTAGTGTGTGTGTGTTGGGGGAGGGGATTAATGTGCTCCTGGCCCCCAGACAGGAGAGGAGCGGGAGGAGTATGCTCTGTTTCCCCAATGCTCCGAGGACAGCCTCTCGTTCCCACCACCCACCTTCTTAGCATTTGGGATCACTGGTCTGATGGTGCTGGGCCTTGTGGCTCTGGCTGATTAGTTCTTGCAGCAAGTTAAAAGTACCTGCTGTGAGTTAAGCACAGGTAATTATGTCCCAGTACTTAAAAGTGCCGGGAACAAAGCAGATGCGTGATTCCTATTTGAACTGAAGTGAACACAGCCCCTAAGGAAAGGACTCTACCTGGAAGACAGGTATTACGTGGCGTGACAGATGCTCAGTTCGAGGGGTATGGGGAAACACTTTTAAGGGGTGACCTCTTTGAGAAACTGATATCTGACCTAAGTTTCGAAGGAAGAGGCAAAGAATTGAAAAGAATCAAAGCCTGTGAATTGACTGGCGACTGCTAGTGAGCCTCTACAACACCCGCGGTAGATAGACAGTTGCCTATTCTTGCAAATAAATGGAAACCACACTGCAGGGTATTGGTTCTTTTATTTTCATTAGGTACCGGTTTCAGAGAACATGACGGAGGAACTGGACCTCACAGGACAGGACTCTGATGTGGGTAGTGAAGAGGTGGTCCTAACTCCTGCAGAGCTCATTGAAAGGCTGGAGCAGGTAAGCATTAATAATAGTGGTTATTTCACAGAGTCATTGTGAGGGGTAAATGAGATAATATATGTAGAATGCTTGCTTAGCATATTGTTTGACCCACGATAAGCACTCAGTGTTAGCTGTGAGGAGTAATAATCCTTACAACAACCCAATGAGGCAAGTATTACTGCCCAACATGAACCAAGTCTCTTTGACTCCAAAATACCTGCTCTTAATGTACTACACCTGCTGCCTTATTCTTGCCTTCTCTCTTTCACAGCCCCTTTCTGGAATTCTGTTTGTTACTCTAGTATTCTTCATTCTGTCCTACCATGCATGTCATCATGAGTGACAAAAGGAAGATAATTTTAAAATTATATCTTACATGATAATTCTTACTGTATGAGTAATTCTTCATTTGTATTTATACCACAGACCTTTCTGAAAAGCTGGTGAAAACTGGCCCTTTTTCCCAGAATAATGTATGTATACACACACATCCAGAAATTTTGCATGTAATTTCGGGAGATTCACAGACACCCTGAAATCTGCCCACCTAGTTTAAGAGCCTCTGCTTTATTAGGAAAGGATTCATGAAACAAAAATCCTAAAGCACAAAGCATAAAGGAAAAAATGGATACATTCAACTATGTTAAACTTGAGAACTTTTGTTTTTACACCTTGATGACAGTAAAAAGACATGCTGCAAAACTGGGAGAAAATATTTGCAATATTAGTATCCACACTATATAAACAAACTTTACAAACTACCCAGTAGGAAAAAATGAAGTCCTTTTTTTTTTTTTTTTAAAGATTTTATCCATTTGACAGAGAGAGACACAGTGAGAGAGGGAACACAAGCAGGGGGAGTGGGAGAGGGAGAAGCAGGCCTCCCGCCGAGCAGGGAGCCCAATGCAGGGCTCGATCCCAGGACCCCGGGATCACGACCCAAGCTGAAGGCAGACGCCCAACGACTGAGCGCCCAAAAAAATGAAGTCTTAACAGGCATCTCCCAGAAGTGGAAACCAGGATGGCTTACTGGCCATCATATG
Source organism: Phoca vitulina (assembly GCF_004348235.1). Classification (NCBI taxonomy): domain Eukaryota; kingdom Metazoa; phylum Chordata; class Mammalia; order Carnivora; family Phocidae; genus Phoca; species Phoca vitulina. The sequence goes on along the minus strand of NW_022589718.1, from coordinate 2,972,638 downwards.
GAAAAGATGTTCAATCTTTTTAGTAATCAGGAACATAAAAATTTAAATCCCAAGGAGATACCACTTCATACCCATCAGATAGGCAAAAATGAAAAAGATGAACAATATAAAGCAACATATAAATAAAACAACATAAAGGATTGTGGAGTCATTTGCACACTTGTTTACTCTGGTGAATTGGTGCACTTTGAAAAATAATTTTGTTATTGTCTTATCAAGTTGAAGGCACACGTATCTTGTGTCCCAGTCTTTCTACTCCCAGGTACATACCCTAGAAAAAACTTCCAGGAGGCATGCACAAAATGTTCATAGTATTGCTTGCAACAGTTAAAAACCAAAAGTAACCCAAATATCTGTCAACAATAGAATAAATAAAAATTACGATCTATACACACAATGAGAAAAAAAAACCAGCAATAAAATGAATGAAAGCTCCTGCAACAACATGGATGACTGTCAAGAGCATGGTGTAGAACAATAAAAAATAAGTTTCTGAAGAAACCACTTATGCTAAGCTCAAGCACTTGCAAAACTGTTCGAGGCAGAGCTCATGGCACATGCTGGTATGCTGCAGTGCGTCACAATGTTGACATCTGTCCTCTGGGACAGGGGGAGCCCCCAGACTGGCTGCCTCTCGTGGCCATGAGGGGCTCCTTGGAAGGCAGCACAGCCTCAGCTTGGCAGTGGGTGAGCAGGAGTTACATCTCGGGCCTGAAGCTCTGTTGCAGTGCCCTGAGTGCAGCCGAAGAGTTGGTCCATAGCCTGGACAGCTGTTGTGGCCGGAGCATAGCCTGAGGAGCCACCTGACAGGGCCCCTGATAATCAGCTCCAGGAGCAGATAGAGGATACTCATGAATGCCTGTTAAAAAAATGATTTAAAAGTTATTACCTACAGTGCAAAGTTTCTCACTTTAATAATTGTATTCGTTTGCTAAGGCTGTATAATGAAGCATCATAGACTGGGTGGATTAAACAACAGACATGTATTTTCTCAACTCTGGATGCTGGAAGTCTGAAATCAAGGTGCTAGCACCGTAGGTTTCTTCTGAGGCTTCTCTCGGGCTTGTAGATGGCCATGTTCTCCCTTGTCTTCACATGGTCTTCCATGTGTGTCTGCGTTCAAATTTCCTCCTCTTAGAAGGACACCAGTCTGGGGCGCCTGGGTGGCTCAGTCGTTAAGCATCTGCCTTCGGCTCAGGTCATGATCCCAGGGTCCTGGGATCCAGCCCCGCATCGGCGGGCTCCCTGCTCGGCGGGAGGCCTGCTTCTCCCTCTCCCACTCCCCCTGCTTGTGTTCCCTCTCTCACTGTATCTCTCTCTGTCAAACAAATAAAATCTTTAATTAAAAAAAAAAAGGAAGAAGAAGGACACCAGTCATTGAATTAGAGCCCACCTAATGATCTCATTTTAACTTAATTACCTCTTTAAAGACCCTGTTTCCAAATGCAGGCACATGTTGAGGTGCTAGGAATTAGGACTTCAACATACAAATTGGGAGTAGAGAGGAACACAGTTTAGCCCATAACAATGAACAGATTGTCATTAAAAATTTGGATCAGGAATCAGATGTAGCTATTTCAAACATAGAACCTGATTATTTAAAAAAAAAAAAAAAAAGACCATGGATTTAAATGCAAGTTTCTCACTAAATATTTTGAAAACATTTTGTTTGAAAGTTTTATAATAATATAAATTTTTCCTAATGTTTTAAAATTTTTACCAAAATAATTTCATAATGTCAATGAGAAATCCCCCTCAAATCTACCCCGTTTTACCCCAGTGTACCCAACAAGTGCTATCATTTTCTTTGAAATCATTGGGAATCATTATGTAGAAATACAAACAAATGTAGTGAGACTATAGAAAATTAAATACTAAGATCAGGCTAATGATTACCTTTGAAGAGGGAGAAAAACACAGGGACTTTTAAAATAATGATAAGACTTGTTAATGAAGTTATGTGTACACAGGGGTTTATATCTCTATTCATGTTATATGTAATAAATATTTCTGTACTTATTCAGTATTTAATAAGATCAGTTAAAAAGAAAAACTTCTGCTTTGTAAGTCCTCTATGACAGTTCAGTCTTTTCTCATTTGTAATGCTCCTTGAAAATACAGACTTTTCTTTCTAGTTAACTTTTACAGCACTAATATAGGAGCTTGAGCCCGTGGAAAAAAAATTTATGATAGTAGCAATACCTACTATTTAATAATATGTCTTCATGGTGGTAATTGGAGACGCAGAGACTCAAGGATGTCGAAAGGAATAAAGTGAGCCTGATTGCCATGTAATTCTGAGCTTTGCTTGAAACTAACTGTAATTGAAAGACAAGATTAGTTTTCGTCAGTCACCTGTGGATATTTCAGTTCTCTAGGCCTTGGTAATTTCTGAAATGTACCAAATATCTGGGCCTGAGTCATAAATTAAGGATTTAATCTCTTGTTCCAAAACTATTTAATAGTTGATCCTTTTATATTATGATCCTTTATACTCTTAGGCAGTTAGTAAATAATCTGTGTTTTCTAATTAATAAGATAAGGATAACTGTATCCATTCCTCTCATATTATAATAATGAATGAAAAAATATTTGTAAAGTACTCTAAGCTTCCCACATGAGATGGGTAGATTTAGGTTACTTCATCTCTCAAAATAGAAGGGTGCTGGCGCCCCCTCGTGGGAAATGGCCCGTGAAGTCGTAGGAACGTGTTGATGCTATTTGGTGAAAGGTACTGTTTGAACACCAGGTGGTGTTGCTCTCACTAGTAGGCATCATACTGGCGACATTTTTTTTTTTTTAAATAAATGGTATTAGGGAACTGCAGAGGCAAACTGACAAAATTTTTGAAGTGAACAGTGATTTTTTTTGCAATTTTGGTTAAATATAAAATTGTAAGCACAGCCTTCCCACTAAAAGAAATAGAAAAGCCATCATGAACATAGCTTGTTTACAAAGCATTTCCAGTATTTCCAACTGATAGGCAAATAATTTTCTTTGCCGGAAATAGCTGTGATTTTCACGGGATATGTACGAACTCACAGGGTTATTTTGCTCCATTGTGAATGATACTGATATATATATATTTGGCGGGGGACATTGTGTTTTAGGCCTGGATGAATGAAAAGTTTGCCCCTGAGCTGCTGGAAAGCAAGTCTGAGATTGTAGAGTGTGTCATGGAACAGCTAGATCACATGGTAAGAGTTGCTTATCTCGGGATTACAAACGAGGAGAACTTTAGAAGGGTTTTGTCAGCATAGTGAGAGGTTGAAGTATGATACCAAATCTGTTTTGTTTGGCCCAGCCTGGTGGGTTTTTTTAATATTGAATTAGTTACCTGCGTTTATAAAGCATGAGCGTTCCTATGACTATCTGCACATCAGCTTCCCCTGAAAAGTCTAAAACCCTGTCAATACTGGGCCCATGTTTCTGTTAGAGAACAGCTGACCAGAGCAGGGTAAGGGCCACCCCCTTTCATGTGCTCTGTTCCCCACAGTCCCTACCTACCCACCTTTCTCAGATAGCTTGCCTGCCTAGCCCCCATAGACGCTTGAGTCTGTGGCCTTTGGCTTAGATGGGCTGGGCTTAAGTCATTATTAGCCTCAGAGTAGCTTTACAACATTGGTATTTTGCAGTTTCTCACTTGGTGATTTAACACTGCCCTTAGACATGTCTTCTGTCTGCTGTATTATCTCCTTTACAATTGGGCCGGAGTTCTTCTAGGCCTTTCCCACTCACCGTATTCAGATTCTATTCAGATGGTTGTTTTCTAAAAGTAAATGAGTATTGTTTGAACTTTTTATAATGAGGCGGTAGTTTTTTGGTTCTCCTTTGACCTAAATGTCGTCTTTGAGTGCTCAGCATTGCCGGTGATGGTGGTCCCTGTGCAGTTGTGCAGACTGAACGAGAAACGTCCTTCTTCTCAATATCATGTTTTTTATATACTTCATTTTCTCTTTTAATAGGAAGAAAATCTCAGGAGAGCCAAGAAGGGGGATCTGAAGGTCAGTATCCATCGAATGGAGATGGAGAGGATCCGCTATGTCCTTAGCAGCTACTTGCGGTGTCGGCTCATGAAGGTTTGACACGGAGATACCTCTAGTTAGCGTTAAGGCAATGCAGTGTGTAATATGGACTGAGCGTCTTGGGGAGACGTTGGGCTGGGGCCTGGGAGAATCCAGGGCCTGAAGATGCTGCAAAGCCCCAATATCAGGGTAGCTAAAGAATAAGGAGGGCAAGAGATTATTCTGGAGAAGCCTAGATGGAACATACATTGCACACCTCTGGGGACATGTTTGTAGTCTTTGTCTGCTGTGTGAAAGGTGCCCCTGGAATTACAGCACAGCGGTGCCGAAGAGTCGTTTGCATTGGTTGACTAGGGAATACTGACCAGAGGCGAATAGTTTCAGAAATTACTTTGCAGCCGTTGTGTAGCCCATGTCAAACTGACCGTGATAACTTGACATGCAGCCATAGTCATGAGGCCATCTAACTGATGAAAGTGAAACTGCAAAACAGTCTTGTTTTATATGATGTTTATTTTAACTCGGAAAGTTCTTACTTCTTTGAGGTATCTTCTCATTTGGTTCCTCTTGTTCCCTTAGTTATTACAAAATGAATACATCCTCTCCTACATGAGAGTGCTCTCAATTAAACATCTCAACCCTTTGTTTCCGTTTGCTCTCCTGGTTCTGACAAACCAGATTTATCCTTAAATCATACCACCTGCAACTGAGTACAATATTCCATTTGTAGTTTGGCCACTTTTGTGAAAAACAGGATGATCACTTCCCTTATTCTGGATATTAAACTGTAGTAATGCCACCCAGTATCACATTAGTGTATTTCACAGACACATCACACTGTTCATTCTGCACTTGCCATGAACTCTAACCTCTGAAGTTTTTGAGTTACCATTTTCCCATCTTGTCACTATCCTATATTTGAATGGTTTGATTTTTCAACCCCTAAGTGTGGGACTTGATACTTACCCCTCTTATGCTTCATCTTATTAAAGTGGGCCGTTTCCCTGTTCTCTGGATCCTGATCTTGTCATTTAATATATTGGCTGTCTCTAACATTTGATATCGTCACCTTATGTCAAGTTTGACAAGTATGTCATCAAAGGTCTTATCTGATTCATTAGTAGGACTGGGCCAACGACAGAAGAGTCCACCAGAGACTTCCCTACAAGTCAACATCTGTCTGTTGAATCAGTTTCGTTTCTTCAGCTGCTTCTGAGTCTATACTGATCTATACTCTCACAGCCCGGCTTTACACTTTGCCCCCAAGGATGTCATAACAGTGGTGTCGTGTGTTTTGACAAAATGGAGATTTAAAAAAAAATATGCCTCTCCACCCCACCCTCAACTACCAGGCCACTCCTTTTTCTTTTTTTTCTTAAGTTGGATAAATCCTCTTCATGTTAACCACTTAATTTTGTTTGAGTTCACAAACCAACTCTTAAATGATCTGTTCTAATATAATGCCACATACCCATGTGAAGGCCATTAATCTGTATTTGAAGGTTTCCCCACCTTCTTTGTATTTTTGGAAGTTGGGAAATCGGCCCGCCTCCGCTATTTCTCACGTCTGTGAGCGCAGCGATTCTGAGACCGTGAGACTGCTTGCATCGGAGGTGCGCTAAGTGACAGAGGGCGGTTGGCGTGCGCCAGCGCAGAGCGCTTCATGCTCCGAAACACCGCACAGACGTTCATTTATCCTGGAATGTAATTGGTCCAGGCCAAAAGACATGAACTCCTTTAAGCAGATAAGGACTCCTCTGTCTTGGCCTGGGTCCTCGTTCCCATTGTCATTTCCCTACTTACATTTCCTTCCACAGAGAGCCGTAACAGCACTGACTCTGAGTGGTGGCCTAATCCCTATGCAGTTCCTGACCACTTATCTTCATGTAGCTTTTAGCGTTTTATTTTTTTTTCTGTTTTGTTTGTGTTTTTTCCTGGTAGTTCTTATTTTTTCCTAGCCTTGCCTCACTATGGACTTCATCCTTGCTGGTTATATTCTTTTTTTTTTTTTTTTTTAAAGATTTTATTTATTTATTTGACAGAGAGAGACACAGCGAGAGAGGGAACACAAGCCGGGGGAGTGGGAGAGGGAGAAGCAGGCTTCCCGCAGAGCAGGGAGCCCAATGTGGGGCTCGATCCCAGGACCCTGAGATCATGACCTGAGCCGAAGGCAGACGCTTAACGGCTGAGCCACCCAGGCGCCCCCTTGCTGGTTATATTCTTACAATTAAGAGTCACTGTTCTCGGGCAGCTGGGTGGCTCAGTTGGTTAAGCATCTGCCAGGGTCCCAGGGTCCTGGGATCGAGCCCCGCATCACGCTCCTTGCTCTACTAGGAGTCTGCTTGTCCCTCTCCCCCTGCCCCTCCCCCTAGTCATGCTCTCTTTCTCTCTCAAATAAATAATTTTTTTTTTTTAAGTCACCATTCTCTCTGCTTGTGTATTCTATATGTGTCTTCCCAGCTTTTGTACATGCTTCATCTCATAGAACAACCTGTGCAGTTGCCTGGAAATGTTAAATGAGATCCCCTTCTCTCCCTCATTAATATCATTTACAGTTACATTTTCATATTTTCTTTTATGAAAGCCTCTCATCCTTTTTAAGTGGTCTTCCTTTTTAGAGTCCTTATCTTTGCTCTGCATTCTTTGAAACCTGCCTCCTTGAAATCTTGGAAGTCTAGAAAGGGTCTTGACTGTGAAGACTTGCCATTTTTGAAGTCAATTCTAGGTTAACCTCAACCTATTTCAGAAAATTAGTATATTTGACTCTCGCATCCTGACACATTTACACAATGCTTTTTATTTATCCTCAGATAGAGAAGTTTTTCCCTCATATCCTTGAAAAGGAGAAAACACTCCACGAGGGGGAGCTGTCTAGCCTTTCTCCAGAGGAGCTGGTCTTTGCCAAACAGTGAGTAAGCAGGACGCGTGGGGACTGCTTTCTTTCCGTGGCTTGTGAGCATGAGTTTTGGTGGTTGTCTCCATGAAGCTGATGGCTGGACCACTGTTGTGTGTCTGACAGCCTGGCGACTCCTGCCAGGAGGGTAGTCACAGCGATTTGAGTTCCTCTCTTTCAGGTACATGGCTAACACAGAGACCTACCTCAAGAATGTTGCCTTAAAGCATATGCCTCCTAACTTACAGACGGTGGACCTCCTGAGGTCAGGTGAGCAGAGCACTCTCTTTTCAGACCTATCTTCAGGTGCCTTAGAATAAGATCTTCATCTTTACTCTCTAGCCTGGAAAAATAAATATGTAGATAAGCAAAAAAGAGAAGAAAGGATGTCGTTTGGTTTAAAAACAAACAAACAAAAAATCATTGCAGCTCCTGGGTGGCTCAGTTGGTTAAGTGTCTGACTTCAGCTCAGGTCATGATCTCAGAGTCCTGGGATCGAGCCCTGTGTTGGGCTCTGCGCTCAGCAGAGAGTCTGCTTGTCCCTCTGCCCACTCCCAATCCCTACTGCTTGTGCTCTCTCTCAAATAAATAACATCTTTTAAAAAAAATCATTAAAAGCAGGTATAAGGGTAGCCTTTTCAGCGTTACTTTTGTGGTCTTTAGCTTAGGTTGAAATTCTTATGACTGCCATTAAAAATGCAAACTCATTCACATACGCAGTCATTCATTCCTTTAGCCGGTATCTACTGGGCATCCACTCCGGGCTAGGCCCTTCTGAGCACTGAGGAGCAAAGGGGTCTGCTCTCAAGGGGCTAGCACGCTTTTCCTCACGGATTCCAGCCCATGCAGGGACCATCTAGCTATCCAGAAGGAGTCAAACAGGAGGCTAGAGACCTTCAATGACTCCCAGTCACTTCCCGGCCACCTGGAGGAAGGGCCCCCAATATTTTTGTTGTGTGGGGCATCTCATGGAAAGAGGGGCAGGGCTAAGAGCAGGAGGAGAAAGAGAAGGCAGCGGGGGGGACACAGCCAAAGCCACCTTTGTGCTCGCCTGGCACAGTCCCCTTAACATCCTGCTGAGCCGAGGGAAGGGAGTTACGGTAGTCACTCTCAACCTCGGATGAGCCAGCTGGGGACCCCCTGACATCCAGGTCAAAGTCCATACCCCTCAGTCGTTCATAGTGTGCCCTAATCCCAGCAGGACCTCATCAGGCAAAATTGCCAGACCAAATCAAACAGTTCTCCGGGGGACCGGGATCCACCTTATTCACAGCCTAAATGTAATGCATTGAGGCCACAAGTTCAAGTACAACTGAGCCCTGGGAATTGATCTCCCACCTAGCCTGTGCTGGGGGTCACAGGGTGGCAGGTGGCAGGTGGAAGAGTTAGAACAGGACGGATGGAGACATGGTTCCCCGGCTGTGTCAGTCAGCTCAGGCTGCTATAATGAAGTACCACAGACTAGAGCAAACATTTCTTCTCTGGAGGCCAGAAGTCTATGATCGAGGTGCTAGCAGGGTTGGTTTCCTCTGGGGCCTCTCCCATGGTTGCCCGTCTGTGCTCGTGCACCCCTCATGTCTCTTCCTCTTCTTTATAAGGACACCAGTCCGATTGGACTGGGCCCTACCCTGACGGTCTCGTTTCAACTTAATTACCTCCTTAAAGGCCCTATTTCCAAATATATTTCCATCCTGAAGTACTGGGGTTAGGGTGTCAACATATGCATTTGTGGGGAAGGCGGGGGCAGGTGCAGCCGATAACACCAGGAGCAAGGTAAACCCATAGCAGATTTGTGGAACTCTGAACTGGTCATTTTGGTGAACCTGCCTGAGGGAAACAAAAGGCCCGGTCCATGTCCAGTTCCGCCACTTTTTGTCTACATCTTGGAAAAAGAGGAGTGAAGCCAGGACCGCATCCCTAATCATTGCCCAGTGCTATCGTACCTAGTTGATTAAAGCAACCATGAATCTAACTGAATTCTACTAGATGCTGGCCGACACCTCCTAAAACACATGTCACTTGTCCCAGATCCCTTCCAAGGACTAGAGCCAGGTCCCTGGAATTGGAAACTTGTGGAGGGGATCAACCTGCCTCAGTGAAATCAATCTTGCTTGGTTAGCCCAGATGCCCTGAGTCCCCTTCAGGCCTCTGGAGCATTGTAGACCCTGCGGGCAGAGTGGGGGAAGGCATGTTGAAATCCAAGCTGGGTTTCCTGGAATAAGTAGCTGCCCAGCCGGGTCAACTGGCCCTGTGAAGTTGGAGTGTCTGTGGCAGGCCCCAGACCCTAAAGCGGCTCAAGGGACCCCCTTAGACCTTTGGAGCCAGTTATCCTGAACCCCCACCTGTGGATGAGGAAATCAAGGGCAATATGAATGCTGAGCTAGGCTTTTAGAACTGAGAGTTATCCAGTAGGTTCTCAGAACCTGCAGTTGATGGAGTCCTCTGGGTACACATGGAGCTCCAAGAAATGAAGAGCTGTCGAGCAGCCCAGCCTGGGGCACCTCCTTACGTGCAGTGTTGGCTGGTGGTAGAAGAGGCAGCAGTGTCTCACCCGGAATCAACCAGGGAAGGACCGCTTACAGTGAAAACCTATATTCCGTCATCTGGCACTCAAGACTATCCCCATGTGACCCAATCTTTCTAATGCTCTCTGCTGCTACTACTATGTATAAAAATATTTTCTCACTAGATTTATACACTCTTGACCTCCCAAAACTGCGTGCATATTTCTGCCTTGGCCCTTGCTGTTAGCTCCCAGGCTAACTTCCCTCGTTGAGTCTGCATTGACGTCTTCCTCCCCACTTGCCTGAGGGACTGTGCTACCAGTGTGAGGCTTTATCAAATGCTGCCGGTAGCCCTTTTCAGAGTGACTCTGTGTCACGCTTCCTTGTATCTTCCACAATGTGCACATTTTACATACTTGGCATCTGTTGAATGAGCCATTGCTGTGTGAGGCCCTGGATGGGAAGTGTGCTATTTCTGTAAGGAGCCAGATCTCTCCTCAAGTCACCCTCCCCGCAAAATGCTGTCACATCAGGGGTCCCTTAGTGCTCAGTACAGTGAATCCCAGCAGCTTTCCCAGATTGGTCTTGTTGGCTGAGCATTTTCTGACTGCATTATCGTTTCTCTGGCAGTTCCCAAACCAGATCTAGATTCATACGTGTTTCTGAGAGTGAAAGAACGACAGGAAAACATCCTGGTAGAACCAGAAACAGATGAGCAAAGGTGAGCAACATGTGACCTTGACGGTGGGAAATCTGCCTCCACTGGGGGCACCAGCTCAGCTCTGCATACATTTTTTCCTCTTTTTTCAGGGACTATGTGATTGACTTAGAGGAAGGCTCGCAGCACTTGATCCGATACAAAACCATTGCACCCCTGGTTGCTTCTGGAGCAGTTCAGCTGATATAAAATCAAAAGTAAATACAATGACAGCATGGAACCCTAAAGATAATGTGTAAGATCTCCTTACTAACTCTTTGTGCCTGCAGACGGCAGACTTTCCCGGCAGTGCTGTGGGTCACCTGGGCATTGAGGAGCTCAAGGCACGATTCCTAACTTGCCACACGTCCTCACTGCCATCCTAGCCACAGTCAGCAGATGGAGCCATCGCTCTGCTGATTCCGCGTGCTGGCCGCTCTGGCCGAGCCCTCTGAGACGCTCACTTTGTGCGCCTTTTTCCTTCGTGGTATTTCTTGAGCTAAAGGAAGTGAGGCAACCACAGTTCATAAACAAGCCTCGCTGCCTATGATTAGGGGGCAGTAGTTAGCCCTGACCTGAGGGTGACCGGACAGCTCTTTCACCTCCCCAGTAAGGAGAGGATAAATGCAGTAGAATAACAGAAGATGAAATATCTTCTAGATTTATCTTCTAGATTGTCTCACTGGATTGTGTGAACTAACCTTCTGGAACCTCTGATACTGGACTTAAAACCAATTTCTGCCCTGGTGGGTACTGAGAAGCACAACTAAACCAAGAAACCATTACTGAGTTTCAGTTTTGTGCCAAAAGGAGCCTCCGGCCAGTTCTCAGTTTGTAGCCTAATGAAGTATGTACTCCCTGCTGCTAACCTGCAGCCTTCCCCGAATCTCGGGCAGCTTTGCCAAGCCAACCTCCAGGCCATCTGGCCATTCTTGGCCAGGGATCTGCTAACAGCAACATTAACTATCCTATCTTGTGACCTTAGTAACAGCGTTTCTGTTTTTAGCTCTCCTTTCTCAAGGGAAGTGGATGAAATTAACATGAGCAGAGAGTATCACAGTGATACCTGAAGGAAGGATGTAGAGACAGTGAATGAATTGTCTTTCCCTGAAACATGATAAAAAGGAACCTGCATTCCAGTCTTTTCTTGCTGATGAGAAGGCAGCAGATTTTCATTTATATAATATAGGCTATTAGAGTAATCAATGTAATATGGCTATCATTTCCAAGAGAAATCACTAAGTTAAAGCAAGGAGGGTTTATTTGTTAATAAAAGCATTTTATATTTCATGCAGTGCTTTACTTTTTCCACAGGGTTTTTACCTTCTTCAGCTATTTATAAAACAAGTATGTATTGAGTATGTAGGGTGCCGGGCACAGTTCAAGGCACTGAGGCTCCACCCACAATAAGACAGAGAATTGGAACAGGGCGACTTCACTAAAGAGTAACTAGAGTGAGGGTTTGAGAGGTTCTTACCTAATTCAGTGAATCTCACTAAATTGGGCCAAGATCTGAATACCAAGGAGCCAGACACAGATCAAAAGGAAGGTCATTCTAGACAGAGAAGACAGCTTATACAAAGGACTTGAAGCAGAAACGAGGTCTGCCCACGGTCCTAAAACACAATGGGCCCTCAGTAGGGTCTAAGAGGCAGTCTGGGCCAAGATCACGTAGGTCTTTGTTAGCAAGGATCCCATTTGGTTCTCACAGCAGTCCTGAGAAGTTGACAGGGCTGGCAGTAATAGGTGGGAAATGGATGTTAAAGTGGATGTTTAGTGGTAAATCTGAGACTAGAACCCACAGCTCCCTCCTAATCACACGTATACGAGCTCTCTCCCCACTGCCTCCCTTGTGCTGAGCAGCCTGGAGAGGGATGTGGGCTATTACGCTGTTACCTAGAACGGTGCCTCCAGAGCCTTGATACGAACACCGATCGCCCAGAGATCTTGTTAAGATGCCGATCCTGATTCAGGAAGACTAGGATGGGGCCGAGAGTTCTGCGTTTCTGAGGAGCTCCCAGGCTGTGCCGTTGATACTGACCCAGGAACCCACTTGGAGCGGTAGAGCTCTACGCCGTCACCAGCTCCCACCATGTACGTGCCAGGCCGCACAGAAGACTTAAAGGTCTCTACAAAACCACAGAGTGCATTGCTCCATTTCCTAGGCCACCACTTTAAAGGAAGACGGGTTTAAATCAGTTGTTTTAAGATAAAGGGGAAGTTCAATTTCAAAACCAAGTAGGAAAGGAAATGAAGTGGCTTAGTGTGACATTGACTTCAACTTTTCCAGTTTGTGGTATTTTGCTCCATTGATAAGAACTCATCATGAAAGCCTGAGAGATGGTTTTTCAAATAATTGCATCATACCTCATCGTAAGCTTGTTGCTAGCAAGATGGCTCTTCCTGAGAAGTGCTGGCAGGTCCAGATCTGGGTTTTTCCAGCCACAGCAATCATGATTCAGCTGTGACCTTACAACAAGGTCAGCTGTTTTTACTCTCTGCTCAGGCTCCAGCAAGCAATGTGACTTTGGTGCCGTCAAACTTCCTTGTGTGAGGTACACAAGTTAACCATAGAGCTTTCAGAGTAAACTGTTAAGCATGCACATTGTTTATCCATTCTTAATATAATGTTCTTTAATTTTTCTTGGGAAGCTAAAATTCCAAACATTTGGAATTCTTCTAGAATTGATTTTTTTATATATTGTGGTAAAAGACACATAACATAAAATCTACCATCTTGACCGTTTCTAAGTGTACGGCTCAGCGTATTAAAGAGATTCACATTGTGCAGCCCGCACCACCGTCCAACTCCATAACTTTTCATCTTGTAAACCTGGAACTCTTCACCTCTTTGACAATAGCTCCCCTTTATCTCCCCTCCCTGCCAGCCCCTGAAAGCCACCATTGTACTTTCAGTCTTTATGGTTTTGACTACTCTTAAGTACCTCATATAAGTGGAATCAGAGTATTTCTCTTTGTGACCAGCTTATTTCACTTAGCATAGCGTCCTCGAAGTTCATCCATGTTGTACGTATTATGTGTCAGAATTTCTTTCCTTTTTTTTTTAAGATTTCATTTATTTGAGAGAGAGCACGAGCAGGGGGAAAGGCAGAGGGAGAGAGAAAGGGAGAAGCCAACTCTCAGCTGAGCAGGGAGCCCAACATGGGGCTTGATCCCAGGCCTCTGGGATCATGACCTGAGCTGAAGGCAGACACTTAATCGACTGAGCCACCCAGGCGCCCCAGAATTTCTTTCCATTTTAAGGCGAATAATATCGCATTGTATATGTATAGATCACCTTTGCTTATTCATTCATCCATCATTGAACAGGGTGTGTTCAACATGGGTTGCTCCACTTTTCAGCTATTAAGAATAATACTATATAGGGGCACCTGGGTGGCTCAGTTGGTTAAACATCTGCCTTGGGATCCAGCCCTGCGTCGGGTTCCCTGCTCAGCAGTGAGCGTGCTTCTCCCTCTCTTTGACCTTCCCCTCACTCATGCACTCGCTCACTCGCTCTCTCAAATAAATAAGTAAATAAATAAAGAATAATACCATCAACATGGAAGTACAAATATCTCTTTGAGACCCTGCTTTCAATTCTGTAAACCCAGAAGTGGAATTGGATCCTATGGTAATTCTGTTTAACATTTTGGAACCGTTCTAGTGTTTTCCGCGGCCACTGTACCATTTTACATTCCCACCAACAGTGCAGAAGTGTTCCAGTCTCCAGTTTCTCTACATCATCCCACTGTTTTCTATTTTTGTTTTATAATGACCATCCAAATGTGTGTGAGGTGGTATCTCATAGTTTTGATTTGCATTTCCCTAATTATTGGTGATGTTGAGCATCTTTCCATGTGTTTACTTGCCATTCCTCTATCTTCTTTGGAGAAATGTCTATTCAAGTTCTTCACCCATTTTTTAATCGGGTTGCTGGGTTTTTTGTTGTTGAGTTGTCAGAGTTCTCTATACATTCTGGTTATTAACCCCTTATCAGATTTATGATTTGCAAACATTTTCTCCCATTCTGTGGGTTGCCTTTTTACTCTGTGGATAGTGTCTTTTGATGTACACAACTTACAAATTTTCGTGACGTCCAATCTGTCATTTTTTTTCTTTTGTTATCTGCGCCTTTGGTGTCATAGCCAACAAATCATCATGAAATCCACTGTCATGAAGCTTTTGTTCTATGTTTTCTTCTCAGAGTTTTATTGTTTTATGTCTTACATTCAGGTCCTTGATTTATTTTGAGTTAAATTTTATATATGGTGTTAGGTAAGGGTTCAACTTTTTTTTTGCATGTGGATATCCAGTCCCCCCTCACACACACACACACACCATTTGTTGAAAAGACTGTCCTTTTCCCATTGAATGGTCTTGGTACCCTTGTCAAAAATCATTTGACCATTTATGTGAGGGCTTATTTCTGGGTGCTGTACTCTGTTCCATTGGTCTATATGTCTGGCTTTATGCCAATACCACACTATTTTGATTACTGTAACTTCATAGTAAGTGTATCATCAAGAAAGTGTGAATCCTTCAGTTTTGTTTTTTCAAGACTGTTCTAGTTATTCAAGATTTTCCTGAGTTTACATGTGGGTTTTAGGATATATTTTTTCTATTTTTGCAAAAAATATCATTGGGATTTTGATAGAGATTGCACTGAATCTGTAGATCACTTTAGGTAGTATTGACATTTTAACAATATTAAGTCTCCTATTCCATGAGCATAGAGTGTGTTTTCATTTACTTAGGTCTTTAATTTCTTACAGCAATACTGTGTAGTTTTCATTGTACAAAGCTTTCACCTCCTTGGTTAACTCCTAAGTGTTTTATTTTTTATGATGCTATTGTAAATGGAACCATCTTTATAACTTTTCATTGTTCATGTATAGAAATGTAACTAATTTTTGTGTGTTTGTATCCTGCTACTTTGCTGAATTTATGTATTCTAACAGCTTGTGAAGTCTAAGGTTTTCTACTTTTAAGATCATATCATCTGCAAGCAGAGATAATTTCACTTCTTCCTTTCCAATTTGGCTACCTTTATTTCTTTTTCTTGCCTAATTACTCTGACCAGAACTTCCAGTACTATGTTAAATACAAGCAGTGGAAGTGGACATCCTTGTCAAGTTCCTGATCTTAGAGGAGAAGCTTTCAGCCTTTCACCATTGAATATGGTGTTTGCTGTGGCTTTTATTATGTGGAGGTAGTTTACGTCTCTTCCTATTTTGTTGACTGTTTTTATCATGAAAGGGTGTTGAATTTTGTCAAATGCTTTTTCTGCATTAACTGAGATGATCTTGTGATTTTTTTCCTTCATTTTTATTGATGTGGCCTATTACACTGACCAAGTTTCATATATTGACCCATCCTTGCATCCCAGAAATAAATCCCACTTGGTCATTGTGCCCTTTTTGCATCAGTGCTCATAAGGGGTATTGGTCTGCACTTTTCTTGTAGTGTCTTTGTCTGGCTCTGGTATCAGGGTTATACTGGCATTGAATGAGTGAAGAAGTGTTCTCTCCTCTTACATATTTTGGAAAAATTTGAGAAGGATTGGTATCACTTCTTCTTTAATTGTTTGGTAGGATTCACCAGTGAAGCCATCAAGTTCAGGGCTTTTTTTTTTGTATGGAATATTTTTGATTACATATTCAGTCACCTTACTCGTTATAAATCTGTTCAGATTCTCTATTTCTTTGTGATTTAGTCTTGGTAGCATTCTGTGTTTCTAAGCATGTGTCCATTTCTTCTGGGTTAACCCAATTTTGGTTCATGTACTTTCTTACAATCCTTTTTATCTCTCTGGAATCAGTAGTAAGTCCCCACTTTTATTTCTGATTTTGGTAATCTGTGTCTTCTTTTTTTCAGTCCATCTAGGCAAAGGTTTGTCAATTTTGTTGATCTTTTTGAAGAACCAACTTTTGGCTTTATTGATTTGCTCTGTTGTTTTTCTATTCTATATTTCATTTATCTCTTCTCCAATCCTTACTATTTTCTTCCTTTTTGCATGTTTGGGATTAGTTCTTCTTTTCCTAGTTTCCAAAGTTGTAAAGTTAGGTTGTTGATTTGAGATTTTTCTTGTTTTTTAATGTAAAACATTTATGGCTATAAATTTTCCCATTAGCTCTGCTCTTGCTACATCTCATAATGTTTTCATATGTCGTGTTCTCATTTTCATTTGCATCTGTTTTCTAATTTCCTTTGTGAATTTCTTCTTTGAGCCAGTGGTGGTTAAGAAGTGTATTGTTTAACTTAAACAATTTTGTGAATTTTTCATCTTTTTATGGATTTCTCACTATCCTGCTGTGATCAGAGAAAATGCTTTGTATGGTATCTTTTTAAATCTATTGAGACTTAATTTGTGGCCTAAAATGTGGTCTATTCTGGAAAATATTCCATGTGCACTTGAGAAGGTGTACGCTGCTGTTGGGTAGAGTGTTCTCTATATGTCTGTTAGATCCAGTTGCTTTTATTGTGTTAAGTCCCCTGTTTCCTTACTTAACTTCTGTTTCTTCTGTTCATTGTTGTGAGGGGGCTATTGAAGTCTTCAACGGTTATTGTAAAACTGTCTATTTCTCCCTTCAGTTCTATCAGTTTTTGCTTCATATATATTTTTTTTTTAAGATTTTATTTATTTATTTGAGAGAGAGAAAATGAGAGAGAGCACATGAGAGGGGGGAGGGTCAGAGGGAGAAGCAGACTCCCTGCCGAGCTGGGAGCCTGATGCGGGACTCGATCCAGGGACTCCAGGATCATGACCTGAGCCGAAGGCAGTTGCTTAACCAACTGAGCCACCCAGGCGCCCGCTTCATATATTTTTGATGGTCTGTTATTAGATGCATAAATATTAATAATTATTATATCTTCTTGCTGTTTTAAACCTTTTATTGATATATAATGTTCTTCTTTGTCTCTTCTAACCTTTTTTGATTTAAAGTCTATTTTGTCTGATATTAGCATAGCCTCCTGTGCTCTCTTGGATACTATTTACTTGGAATATATTTTTCCATCCTTATCCTTTCAACCTGTTTGTGTCCTTGAACCTCAAGTGAGCTTCTTGTGGACAGCATATAGTTGGGTCATGTGTTTTTGTCCATTCTGCCAATCTATTGATTGAAGAGTTTATGTACAAATTTAAAGTAATTACTGATTAGGAGAGACTTAGTTCTGTCATTGCGCTGTTTGTTTTTTATATGCCCTATAGCCATTTTGTTCTTTATTTCCTGCATTTCTGTTCTTCCTTTGTGTTTAGTTGATTTTTTTTTTTTTTTTTTTTTTTGCAGAAAATGTTTAAATTCCTTTATTATTTCCTTTTGTGTATACTCTATAGCTACTTTGTGGTCACCATGTGGATTACATTTAATATCCCAAAGTTATAACACTCTAATTTTAATTCATAGCAGCTTAACTTCAGTAACATAAAAACTTCGCTTATTTGCAGCTCTGCCCCACCCCTTTCAGTTATTGGTGTCACAGAATTACATCTGTGTACATTGTGTTCCTAAAAATATAAACTTATTATTCATCTAAATTCATTAGTCTCCTAAATTATGTAGAAAGCACAATTTGTAGTTACAAACCAAAGTTACAGTGATACTAGCTTTGACACTATAAAATTGAGGGTTTTTTCTTAAAATACATGTCTCTAAATCATGTAGAAAACAAAAGGTACAGTTGCAATAATATTAGCTTTTATAATTGCCCTTTTGTTTACCTTTATTAGATTTTTTATCTTTCCATATGGTTTTGATTTACTGACTAGTGGCATTTCATTTCACCTTGCTGACTCCCTTGAGCATTTCTTGTGGGGCAGGTCTAGTGGTCACGGACTCCCTTAGCTGTTATTTATCTGGGAGTGTCATAATTTCTTCCTCACTTTTGGAGAACAGTTTTGTTGCATAGTTTTTTTGTTGACAGTTTTTTTCTTTTAGCACTTTGGATATATTGACCCACCATCTTCTGGCTTCCAAACTTCTGATAAAAAATCTACTTATAATCTTATTGAAGATCCCTTGTTATGTGATGATTTGCTTCTCTCTTGCAGCTCTCAAGATTCTCTGTCTTTGGCTTTTGAAAGTTTGATTATAATGAGTCTTAGTGTGGGTCTCTTTGAATTCATCTTGCTTGAAGTTTGTTGACCTTCTTGGATATTTATATTCATGTCTTTCATCAAATTTGGGAAGTTTTCAGCCATTATTTCTTCAAATGCGTTCTCTCTGTCCATTTCTGTCTCTCTTTTCTTTCTCGGACTCCCATGATGCATACATTGGTCCTCTCAATGGTGTCATGTCCCACAGGTCCCTTAGGTTTTGTTTGCTTTTCTTCAATTTTTTTTTTTTTTCTGTTCTTTGGCCTCAATAATTTCCATTGGCGTGTCTTCAATTCACTGAATCTTCTGCTGTTCAAATCTGCCTTTAAATCTGCCAGTAAATTTTTCATTTCAGTTATTGAATTTTTTCAGCTCCAGAGTTTCTTTTTGGTTTCTTTTTAAGTTTTCTCTATCTTCGATATTTCCATTCTGTTCATACATCATTTTCTTGGCTTTCTACACATCTTCTTTTAGTTCTTTGAGCACCTTTAAGACAGTTTTTAAAGTCTTTGTCTAGATTACTATTAGGTCTTTTTCAGGAACAGTTTCTATTGATATATTTTTTCCTTTGAGTAGGTCATAATTTCCTGTTTCTTTGTATACCTTGTGATTTTGCATTGAACACTGGACCTTTGAAACTAATGATGGGGTAACAGTAAATCAGACACTCCCTTTTCCAGGGTTTGCTGTTTTCTTGTTATTGTTTGTGTTTATTGGTTTTGGTTTTTTGTTTGTTGTAGGCTGTCTCAGGGCCAAGGTGTGGCCTGAGGTATAAACTTCATGTCTTCTCAGGTCTTTTCTGAGCCTTTCCCTGGGCATGCACAGCCACTTTCTAATTTTCCCTGCATATGCAATTATTTTTGAATGTCCTAGTCTTTAAGTCTGGCTCCTGAATAGGGAAAAAATGAAAAACAAATAGGAAAAGAAAAGGTACCAGCCCTTTAAATACCTTGTAAGTCCATCTCAACCAGAGGGAAAGAGGATTGCAACAATGAGGGGAGGTCCAGTAATGGCTGCCTGCCTCTTTGCACCTCTGTGATCAGCAGCACCAATCAGCAATCAGCACAGAACCCCATGTATTTAGAGGATTGGGTCCTTTTTACCCACCCTATCTCCCACAAGCAGAGTGCAAGCTGCTCCAGGAACATTTGTACAACCACCTGCCACATGGCTAGGAGTGAAGGATGGGTAGCTGGTACAGAGCTAAGAGCTGAAACTGACCAAAATTAACTGTGATTTACCATCCAAGAGTTCCCCTAGAAGTTGCAAGCCTTCAACAGACCCCAGAGTTCCAAAATAGTTAAAAAAGAGATTCTGCCAGTGTAATTGTGTCAGCAGAGAGACAGATTCCTGGTGCTTCCTACTCTACTATCTTCCCAGAATCCTCTGAGAATTTATTTTTTTTTTAAGATTTTATTTATTTATTTGACAGAGACACAGTGAGAGAGGGAACACAAGCGGGAGAGTGGGAGAGGGAGAAGCAGGCTTCCCATGGAGCAGGAAGCCCAGTGCGGGGCTCGATCCCAGGACCCTGGGATCATGACCTGAGCCGAAGGCAGACGCTTAACGAGTGAGCCACCCAGGTGCCCCAATTTTTTTTTTAATGTATCTAATAAACCAGCTCTGAAAATCCTCTCACTTGTCAAAACAACTTCATTTTTAAAAAACCAAAATCAGTATCCTTTATTTACAGCTTGGTTTCAAATAATGTAGCTGTTTCGAAAAACTTGAACATCCCTTCCCTGGCTGAAAAATAATTACTGAGTGTTGTGAAAATTAATAAAGGAAAACCTCACTGAAGTGGAGGCCAGAAGAGAGAGCAGTACTGTGCAACATCAATTATAAACACCAACAGAACAGTTCCCAACAGGAAAGAATCATCAATTCCAAGTCCCAGTAGGGAAAGATGTACATTGCATCTCCCACAAGACCTCTACTACCCCTGCAACTCACCCAGTGGGAAACTGTCATCACCCTGGGCTCTTACTTTTTTCCAAGAGACTTTCATTCAAAACAACACCCCCCAGCTTTCTCATTCTCCATAATATAACATGCCTCTCCTTACTTTGTTGGACATGCCTATGGTTTTACCCTAGCTTGCATATTCCTAAATTGCAACTTTCTGTTATTCCCGAGTAAGCCCATTTTTGCTGGTAAAATAACTTTTAGTTTTTTAAGATTAACAGGGTATTCAAAGGAATGTACTACAGTTTCTGAAGGCAATAATGTTGATCAAGTATGTACTATGAGTCATACTATTCTATGCCTTCAGTAGGATAAATTTGTAAATCTTCACAGCAACTTTTTTTTTTCACAGCAACCTTATTTGCTTACAAATTCTTCTAACTTGTTAAGGAAAACTATTCAAAATAAATTCACACAATTACCTAAACTTTGCTTTTTGTCCCAGTTCTATTAGGTTCTATGAGAATAAAAGTAAATGACTATTGCTGAGTGAAATAAGTCAATCAGAGAAAGACATGTATCATATGACCTCACTAATATGAGGAATTCTTAATCTCAGGAAACAAACTGAGGGTTGCTGGAGTGGTGGGGGGTGGGAGGGATGGGGTGGCTGGGTGATAGACATTGGGGAGGGTATGTGCTATGGTGAGCGCTGTGAATTGTGCAAGACTGTTGAATCACAGACCTCTACCTCCGAAACAAATAATACAATATATGTTAAAAAAAAAAAAGGAAGATGATAGGAGGGGAAGAATGAAGGGGGGGAAATCGGAGGGATGAGATGAACCATGAGAGACGATGGACTCTGAAAAACAAACTGAGGGTTCTAGAGGGGAGGGGGGTGGGAGGATGGGTTAGCTTGATGATGGGTATTAAAGAGGGCACATTCTGCATGGAGCACTGGGTGTTATACACAAACAATGAATCATGGAACACTACGCCAAAAACTAATGATGTAATGTATGGTGATTAACATAACAATAAAAATTTAAAAAAAAATAAATGACTATTTCTGCCCCCAAGGAATTACAATGAATCCTAAGAGAACCACCTAAGTGTAAATCTGAAAATATGAGATTGTTTGACTCAGGAAAAAGATTGTCTTAAGAGCCAGGACTATGAAGTTTGAAAGGAAATTATCTGCTTGGGTTCAAAGCTTTGTGTATGAGAGGATGTTTTAAGCCTCGTAAGTGCGGTATTCCTTGGGACCCAAAGTTGTTCCCAGCTCAAATGTAAATTTTTTTAAACTTCAAGTTGCAGCTCCTGTTATCTCTGAAGTTGCAATTTTCCTCAAGTATGATTCTGACCATTTCATTGTCTCTCTTAAAAAGCTTCAGTGGCTACCCACTGCCTACAGAAAAGGAAGGGAGTAAAGGAGATTAATATTTTTTGTGCACCTGTGTCCAGGACAATGTACAAACTGCCCTCCACAAATGACCTTGTTTAATCCTCATACATTGCCTCCCAGCTTCCTGGTTAAATCACCCTTTCCCTTTCCCTAAATGGTTTCCAATCTTTTTATACTTACAGTTTTACTATTTTCTGTTCATTAAAATCGCACCAAAATTCTTCGGAGAACTGAGGAAGGTATAAATACTTTTATATTAGGAACACTGGAACAAACAAGATGTTTTAAGCATGACGGCAATCTAATTTCCTGAATAGATCATGAAAATAACATAAGGAGAAATGGCATATGCCTCATCTAATTTCGTTCGTTAACAGACCCGGCATGTGTGCACCCACTTGGCTGTGTTTGCAGGCATGGCTGCCCTCAGCCTCCCGACGTGGCAGCGGGCCCTCAGTCTCAGTGAGACTGCAATAAGAGATCATCAACTTTGCCATCTCCTTGTATCTAAAGCTTTCTGACCTGCAATCAACAATATCACATGTCTCCACTTGAGTGAACTCAGTCATGAGTAATGGACTGCCAACAATGGTGTGTCGACAGTTTAATAAACAAAACGAGAGAGATACTAACGGCCATATCATCAGTCTCTTTCTCTTGGTTGCACAACTTTTAGTTCTGTATCAAACTTGGTCCCAGAAAGCACTTACCCTGGGCTAATGGGAATGTATTAGTTCCTTGATTTTAGCAGAGAAATAGCTGTGTGAATAACATCTCCATGTCTTCCAAAAATTATAGTCAAAGACAGTCTCAATTATGTTACCTTCTGTTGTCTTATAGGATCCATGTAAGAAATTTTTCTCAAAATTTAGTACAAGTAAAAATTTGTCTCTTCAAACTTCTATGATTCATTGTATCAGACAGAGGAGTCCTACTGGTTCCCATTTTTAGGCTTCCTACCAGGGAGCTCAGAGCCAGTTACTGTGTCCATTGCCTCACCATGGCTTCCCATCACATTGCCCTGAGTCTTTCCTTAAATAGTTTCTGATCTTTTTATACCTACAATTTTACTGTTTTGTCTAAATTTAAAAAGCTATGTCAAATCTTGAGGAGAATTAAGAATAAATAAGTACATAGTAGTAACTTGGACATGTATTAGCAACCTAGTGTTCCCAGTTTTTAAAACGCGTAGGAATGAGCGTTTCATGGAATATGAATTCCTAGGTGAGGAACAAAAACAAAAGTTGTAATGGGCGCCTGGGTGGCTCAGTTGGTTAAGCCACTGCCTTCGGCTCAGGTCATGATCCTGGAGTCCCGGGATCGAGTCCCACATCGGACTCCCTGCTTGGCGGGGAGTCTGCTTCTCCCTCTGACCCTCCCCCTTCTCATGCTCTCTCTCTATCTCATTCTCTCTCTCAAATAAATAAAATCTTTAAAAAAAAAAAAAACAAAAGTTGTAATGAAGGCAAGAGTCGTAGTGTCCTGTCACGCTAGAATTTTACAGAGTGACTAGATCATATAAATGACACAATAAAAATAGCAGTATGCTGTGTGCTTCATCTAAAATTCAATAGTAAAAAAAGGTGTGAAGTTTAAAAAACTAAAATTAAAAAAAATAGTAGTATGCCAAGTACAACTCCTCTCAGTTTGGTAAACAAACATAAGGTCAGACACTGTGGTGCGTAACCTGCATGTAACCCGTGCATCAGAGGAAGAAATTGTATCACTCAGTGAGGGAGACCAACAAGAACACAATCACAGAATAATATGTTTTTGTAAAAGTAGGGATGGGCAAGAAATGGTACAAAAGAACACAGGAAGGACTCCAAGGACAAGAAATCACAAAAGCTTCCTGGAAAGGGGGGCCTAAGCCAAGACTTGAAACACTAGAGCAGTTAGCCAGGCCAAGGAGGGAAGAGGAGATGGCTATTTTGGGTAGAAATACCATGAGCAAGGCACAAAGCCATAGGGTACATACAGCACTGTGGGCACTCTAAGAAGCTGGGCAGGGTAATATGTTAGGATAAGAGTGGGTTGTGGGAGGAGGACAGCTTCCTGTCTTTTAGGGTCCCATAGGAGAGCCCTGGGAGCTTCTGGAGGACTTGAAGCTAAGGTCTGAAATGATTAGAATTATATTTTAAAATCTGATTTGCATTTAGAAAGATGCTTCTGGTGACTATGGAGAATGGAGGCCACATCACAGGGTTAGAAATCAGTGGCTATGCTGGCAGTCCAAGTGAGAAGAAATAAGGACCCCATAGCACATAAAGGTGGGGATGGCATGGCAATGGGCAGGCAGCTCTGCTTCCTGTAATGGCAGACTAAGTAATTTGGGTCAATCCACACTGAAGACATTTAAAAATTGGATAAAATAGAAAAACATTTTTCTGAAGACATCAAATTGCTAATGAGGTAGTGAAGAATTGTTGCACCAAGATCTAGGAGAAGAAAAGTCCAGAGAAGTGAGTTCAGCATTTGGCCAGGCCAGGTGTTAGCCAAGAGACTGAATAGCACCGCCAAAAGCCAAACAGCCAAATGCAGTGATCCTAAATCTGAGGTCCACAGACCGTTCAATTCAGGGGGTCTATGACCTTGGTTAAGAAAAAAATTACATCTTTCTTTTCCTTAACCACTAAATGAAGCTTAGACTTTTCTTCTGTTACTAATCTAGGCCGCAAGCCATAGTAATAGTCACAGTACTTGTGACTTTGTCATCAACAGAAATCAAATGTTTCCATCAACATTTACAGTTGTTGCAGATACCTCAAAATGTAATTTACGTTCATCACTATGCGAAATTACAGTTGGTATTAGACCTGCTGCAAGAACTTGCTATTTAATACATTAATAGAGAAGCACATGTATTACCTTATCACAAATTTTTAATCAGTGTTTTGATAACTTTATTTCAATATAATAAGTTTCCTTTGTAATCCTATATATTTTATGATTTTAGGGGCACCTGGGTGGCTCAGTCAGTTACGTGTCTGACTTTTGATCTCAGCTCAGGTCTTGATCTCAGGGTGATGGCCTTGGGCCCTGTGTTGAGCTCCACACCTACTTAAAAAACTTAAAAACAAGACAAAACAAAACATTGTTCCAAGGAGTCCGTAGCCATCAGATTGTCAAAGGACAAAAAAGGTTAAGCACCTCTTGCCTAGTGGAACCAGTGGCACAAAAGTTAGAGTTCAGTGCCTGCGAAGATTGAGAGTTCTGGTAAACCATCCTCCTTTGGGATCAGGATTCAGGGAGTAAAGGAGAATTAGAAGTAAACCAAGCCCTCACACACAGATTTTAGGTCAGCTTTGAATCATGTGGATGGTCCTGAAAATTTCAAACTTGTAAATTGGATTAAAGCAATCCAATTTATGCTGGTGAACAGAACAAAAATCATCTCTGAGGAAAGAGAACATCCTAGGCCTCAAATGATTTCTATAAATAATTTTTCAAATGCAATGTCTAACATAAAATTAACTAGGCATATAAAGAGAAAAGATAATGTGTGTGAGAATCAATAGAAGCAACAGATAACAGAAAGTCAGGTATTCCAAATGGTGGAATTAATAGGCACAGACTATAAAACAGCCATATTCGTGGGGATAAAAGATGAACTCCAAAATTTCAGGGAGGAACTAGAAGCAGTACAAAATAACATTGCAGATTTGAAAAAAAAAAGGGGGGGTTAGCAATGAGCAAGTCTAAAGAAGGAAATGACCATTTAGATTGGAGGTGAGTGGAAATTACAGTAGAAGAGAGAGAAGTCTAGAATGAATCCAATCTGGGTAACTGTGAAAACAAAAATTACATTAATTGGGATAGGAAAATATAGAAAAATCTTGTTAGTTGGAAGTAGAGTGAAGGAAATGATGATGTCATGGACGTATGGAGCTTAATGTATTCATGGGATATGAAAGTGGAAATTCCTGCAGAAAAATGACTGGCTGCAGCTCAGACAGGAGGTCTGGCATGGAATATAACATGGAAGTCATCAGTACTTGGGTGAAGTTGAAGTCCTAGGAGCAGATGAGATAACCAAAGGACAAGTGTAGACTACAGGGTGTGAAGAGAGTGCCATAGATCAGGGATTCTGGTTACAAGTGATGAAACTCAACCTGAGTTAACTTCAGGAAAAGGAATTTCCTGGCTCCTGTAACCGAAAATGGCAGCTGGCCTCCAATGACCAACTAGGTCTACAGATTCCAACAGTACGTTGAGAAGGATATGTGTGCGTGTGTGTGTGTGTGTGTGTGTACCAGTATATGTGTGCGTGTGTGTGTGTGTGTGTGTACCAGTCTCTATCTTTTCTCCTGCATCTCCATGTCTTTTGACCTTATTCTCTCCTGCAGATGGGGTTTCTCCTGAGCAGGAAATAGAACGCAGACAGCTTCGTGGTTACTCCACTCCAGCGTAGTGAATTCACATGTTCAAGTCCCACCCCTCCAAGGTGATGCTGTTTGGAAGTGGGGTCTTTGAGACGTAATAAGGTTAGATGAGGTCATGAGGGTGAGACTTCAATGATGGGATTAGTGTCCTTATAAGAAGAGGAGGAGATCAGAGATACCTCCCTTTCCACCATGGGAGGACATTGCAAGGAGCAAGGAGGTAACCAACTACAAGCCAAGAAGTAGGCTCTCACTAGAATCCATCCATGCTGGCATCTTGATCTCAGACTTCCAGCCTCCAGACCTATGAGAAATAGTTGTCTGTTTTTTAAGCCACCCAGATTATGGTATTCGTTTTGGCAGCCTGAACTAAAACAGCATACAAAAGTTCCATGGAATTTCCATCCTGGGAGTCTCTGAGAAAGATGTAGCTGTGTCCTCTGTCAATGGGAAATTGGGACTTCCTTGCTGCTTGTGATTCACAGCCAATCAAGATGCTTTAGACTCCAATGACCTTTAAAATGAAACTGCTTAAAAATAAACTATTGGGACTACATCAAAATAAAAAATTTCTGCACAGCAAAGGAAATAATCAAAACTAAAAGACAACCTCCTGAATGGGAGAAGATATTTACAAATGATATCTCCAACAAAGGGTTAGTATTCAAAATGTATAAAGAACTTGTACAAAGCAACACCAAAAAACCCCAAATAATCCAATTTAAAAATGGTCAGAAGACATGAACAGATATTTTTCCAACAAAGACATAAATGCAAATAAAAAACAGAATGAGATATGACCTCACACCTGTTAGGAAGGCTAAAATCAGGGGCCCCTAGTTGGCTCAGTTGTTAGGCATCTGCCTTCGGCTCGGGTCATGATTCCGGGGTCCTGGGATCGAGCCCCATGTCGGGCTCCATGCTCAGAGGGAAGCCTGCTTCCCCCTCCCACTCCCCCTGCTTGTGTTCCCTCTCTCTCTGTGTCTCTCTCTGTCAAATAAATAAATAAAATCTTAATTTAAAAAAAAAAGAAAGGCTAAAATCAGAACCACAAGAAACAACAAGTGTTGGCAAGGATGTGGAGAAAAAGGAATCCTCATGCACTGTTGGTGGGAATGCAAACTGCTGCAGCCACTGTGGAAAACAGTGTGGAGGTTCCTCAAAAAATTAAAAATAGAACTACCATATGATCCAATAATTCCACTACTGGGTATTTTCCCAAAGAATACGAAAATGCTAATTTGGAAAGATATATGCATCTTTATGTTTATTGCAGCATTATTTACAACAGTCAAATTATGGAAGCATCCCAAGCGTCCATCTATAGAGGAATGGATAAAGAAGACGTGATAGCTATACACAATGGAATATTACTCAGCCATAAAAAAGAATGAAATCTTGCCATTTGCAACAAAATGGATAGATCTATGGTGAGTCAGAGAAAGACAAATACCGTATGCTTTCACTCATATGTGGAATTTAGGAAACAAAACAAACAAAGGAAAAAAAGAGACAAAAAAACAGACTTTTACACCTGGGTGGCTCAGTCATTGAGCGTCTGCCTTCAGCTCGGGTCATGATCCCAGAGTCCTGGGATCAAGCCCCGCATCAGGCTCCCTGCTCAGCGGGAAGCCTGCTTCTCCCTCTCCCACTCCCCCTGCTTGTGTTCCCTCTCTCCCTGTCTCTCTCTCTATCAAATAAATAAATAAAATCTTAAAAAAAAAAAAACAGACTTTTAACTACAGAGAACAAACTGATGTTTACCAGAGGGTCAGTGGATGGTGGATGGGTGAAACAGGTGAAGGGGATTAAGAGCACACTTATCTTGATGAGCACTAAACAATGTATAGAATCGTTGAATCACTATACTGTACACCTGAAACTAATATAACACTATGTGCTAATTATACTAGTATTAAAATTTTTTTTAAATGAAACTGCTTAAGTTTCGTGAATTAAACAGAACAGACAGGAGTCTGGACACGATGAACAATGATGAAGCCATCAATTTGTATGTGGTAATTAGAGGCATAAACTAGATCTGATGACCGATTTGATCTTGGTTTTTAAGGGATAAGTTAGTTTTATGGGATAAAGAAAGCAGGAAGAAATGGCTGGGAAATTATTTAATTGAAAGGAAGAAGGAAGGAATTAAGCAGCTTTTTTTAAAAAAATGAATGTTAAAAGACCAAAATTCTCTAGTATTATGATTAGCAGGAGGAAAACAATGGAAAAGAAATGGAGACTCATAAAAATCAAGCCGCTTTTCTAAAGTATAAGTCGGCACATTCAGGAACATATATAAAGAACAAAAGAATCAGAAAAATGACAAGTGACAAAGACAGAATTTTTTACCAAGAGGGAAGAGACCTATATGGTATCATGAAGAAAAGGCTTTTTGTCATAACACTGGATTGGTCTACCAAAGAAGTTTGTAGAAGCTAAGATCTTGGAGATGCAAAAAAAGTCATAAATACTTTTCTGTTCCTGAAAGCTTTCAACACTTGCTTGCCTAAAGCTTGCAAAGGCTTGGACCAGAAAATCTCCCAAGTTCCCTGGCAATTTTCAGTCTGCCAGCAGCCCAGCAGTCTTCTGAAGATTTATGCCCAGACCCACACATGGCCTCTTTCAGAAAATTAACACTAAACCCTTACATTTGCAAGGTGCTTTTTGTTTATCAAAATGTTTTCACAAGGAACAGGTTACCATGAAATGATGCTGGGATTTGGAGTCAAAACTAGGCTCAAGTCCTGAATCTGCATTTTTTTAAAGATTTTATTTATTTATTTGACAGAATGAGGGGCACAAGCAGGGGTAGTGGCAGAGGGAGAGGGAGAAGCAGGCTTCCTGCTGAGGAGGGAGCCCAACAAGGGGCTCAATCCCGGGCCCCTGGGATCATGACCTGAGCCTAAGGCAGACGCTTAACCAACCAAACCACCCAGGTATCCCCGGAATCTGCATTTTTATCAACTCAGGAACATTGGAGAAATCACTTCCTTATATGTAAAATAGGGAGAATAGTAACACCAACATAACAGGGTTGTCAGAAGGAAAAAGTGAGATGAGGTGTGAAAAGGTTTTAGAAAATTCTTAAATATTAATACATATATAAATTGTTCGTTTATTGCTGTCTTCTTCTACAGTACATTGATGTAGGCAGAGATCCCTATCTCATTTGTAGACTATCATGGCTGTTCATAATTACCAGTAAGTGATTTGGCCAAGACTGGAACCTAGCACTTCTGACGCAGAAAACCAGTTATCTTTCCTTGACCCCACATCACCTGTCCAACAGAAATATGTTCTAGCCTTGTGCTCTTCAGATGGTAGTCACTACAGAAAACACCACCCCAGCTCCCCAGTTTCCGTGTTCTGTGTTAAGTAGTAAGGTTGCTTATCTTGTGGTAGAT
The DNA here is from genome assembly GCF_004348235.1 of Phoca vitulina. Taxonomy (NCBI): domain Eukaryota; kingdom Metazoa; phylum Chordata; class Mammalia; order Carnivora; family Phocidae; genus Phoca; species Phoca vitulina. The sequence goes on along the minus strand of NW_022589718.1, from coordinate 2,943,316 downwards.
CTTTTCCACTTCTAACTTTGGTTCAATATGTTTTTTTGTGGGTGAAGGTTTTTAAAATCTCAATGTTTTTTTGTGGGTGAAGGTTTTTAAAATCTTTGAGACTTTTGCATGCCTGCATGCACATGTGTGTTTCTGTGTTTACCAGATTTGGGAAATTTAGGTGTACAGGATAAATACACACAATCCTGATAGAAGGAGGTCTGAATAATAGCCAGAAACTCATCTTTCAGTCCACATTAGCTTTGAAAGCAATGCTAGGATCTCGTTGAACTAGATGCTTGGCATTAGACAATGAGGATGGAGAAAAACCAACTCTTAGGCAATGTAGGTCAATTGAAAACCTAGAGCTTATTGAAAAGGACCAAGAGCAAGAAGAAAAGAAGAGAAATATAGAAAAACACAGTCTAGCTATTTCTGTTCCTCCCAAATAACCTCACACTTAAAATAACAGAAAAGTGGATTTAATAAGTACTAAATACAGCTATAACAGACTGATATTAATGAAGCAAAATGGGGTACAGATAGAATTATCAATGTAGACTGCAAGGCAAAAAAAATTTAATAGGATAAAGAGGGTTATCATTCGTTGATATAAGATAGACTCACTAAGAAGGTACAATAGTGCTGAGTTTTCATGCACCAAACAAGATAGTATTGCAATAATATAAAGCATAGTTATCAGAGAGTATATGAATTTGAGAAAATCACTATCATCATAGAAGATTTGAACACTCGTTTCTCAGAATTTGAATTCAAGTGAGGGAATTTTATTTTAACAAAATAAGAAAATACTTTTTTTAAGAAAATTTGTTCACATTTTGACCAACAAAGAAAATCTCAATAAATTCCCCCAAAATAAATGTAATAAAGACCACATTTTCTGAATGCTAAAAATTAAACCCCATGTGGTCAGCAACCTTGCCATTTCTGTTCACCTTTGTACCTCAGCACCTAACACATCCTTTACCACATTGTAGGGATCCAGAGTATTGGTGCATAAGAAAGAAAGGAAAGGTGACCCATAATATAACTCTAAATCAACATGAAAAATATATCCTCCCCCAGGATCATCCCTTAGAAATTTCAATAACATGCTTAAGAATAATTCTCACGGGGGCGCCTGGATGGCTTAGTCCACTAAGTGTCTGCCTTCAGCTCAGGTCATGATCTCAGGGTCCTGGGATCCAGCCCCACTTTGGCAAGCTCCCTGCTCAGCAGGGAGCCTGCTTCTCCCTCTCCTCCGCCCTCATGCTCTCTCTCGCTATCTCTGTCGCTATCTCTGTCTCTCTCAAATAAATTAAAAAAAAAAAAAAAAAAAAAAAAGGTAGCCCACGGCACCAACATTATTAACCCAAGAACTACTACTTCATTTAAAAATATACAAATGGCAGGGCGCCTGGGTGGCTCAGTCGTTAAGCGTCTGCCTTCGGCTCAGGTCATGATCCCAGGGTCCTGGGATCGAGCCCCGCATCGGGCTCCCTGCTCCGCGGGAAGCCTGCTTCTCCCTCTCCCATTCCCCCTGCTTGTGTTCCCTCTCTCGCTATCTCTCTCTCTCTGTCAAATAAATAAATAAAATCTTTAAAAATATATATATATACACAAATGGCTTACTATAAAACTTGACAAGAGATTTGATTATGCATCTCACTGAGAAGAAAATGGAAATGGCAGAAAATATATGAAAAAAATACTACATACCATTTTCATTTAAAAATATAATCAGGGCCGCCTGGGTGGCTCAGTCGGTTAAGTGTCTGACTCTTGATTACAGCTCAGGTCATGATCTCAGGGTCGTGAGATTGAGCCCCACATGGGGTTCTGCTCTGGGTAAGGAACCTGCTTAAGATTCTCTCTCTCCCTCTGCCCCTCCCCACCCCCGCCATTTTCTCTCTCTCTCTAAAATAAATAAATAAATATTTTAAAAAGGAACAATCAAAACAATCATGAGAGGGGCGCCTGGGTGGCTCAGTCTTTAAGCATCTGCCTTCAGCTCAGGTCATGATCCCAGGGTCCTGGGATCAAGCCCTGCATCGGGCTCCCTGCCCCGCAGGAAGCCTGCTTCTCCCTCTCCTACTCCCCCTGCTTGTGTTCCTTCTCTCACTGTGTCTCTGTCAAATAAATAAATAAAATCTTTAAAAAAAAATCATGAGATACTGTTTTTCACCTATCATATTGGAAAATATTTTAAAGTGTGATCATTCTAGTGATGGTGAAGCTATGGAAATAGGGCAACTCTTGAAGATTATTGGTGAAATTATAAACTTACACAGCCTTTCTGGAAGCAATATGGTGGTACTTATCAAAGTTTTAAATGTGGGTACCCTTTGAACTAACAGTTCTCATTCTAAATATCTGTCATGGAGAAATTCTCACACATGTACACAAATGTATGTATGCAAGAGTTTTTTAGGGGGCTTCGTTTTTTTTTAAAGATTTTATTTATTTATTTGACAGAGAGAGAGCACTAGCAGGGGAGCTGCAGAGGGAGGAGAAGCAGGCTCCCTACTAAGCAGGGAGCCCAATGTGGGGCTCGATCCCAGAACCCTGGGATCATGACCGCAGCCGAAGGCAGACACTTAACTGACAGAGCCACCCAGGTGCCCCAGTATCCAACCGTTTTAGTTGCACTATTTTATTGGCAAAAAATTTGAGAATCACCTATGGGGCGCCTGGGTGGCTCAGTCGGTTAAGCTTCCAACTCTTGGTTTCAGCTCAGGTCATGATCTCGGGGTTGTGAGATTGAGCCCCACCTCAGGCTCTGCGCTCAATGGAGAGTCTGCTTCTCTCCCTCTCCCTCTACCCCTCCCCCACTCATGCTCGTGCTCTCTCTCTCTAAATTAAATAATCTTTTTAAAATATTTAGAATCACCTAAATGTGTATAGTAGAGTATGGTGGACCCATATGACAGAATACCATGCACCATGGGTGAAAAATAAGCCACATCTATAATATGAAAAGATGTTCATAGCTATATATATATTAAGTGTAAAATACATATTGCCTTTATATATATTCATTCTGAGGCCATTTTTGTAAGAATAAAATCTCCAAACCTCTATATAATTAACAATTTTACCTCCTTGCTGGTTTTCTTATTTCTTTTTTAAGATTTTATTTATTTATTTGAGAGAGAACGTGAGCACAAGCAGGGGGCAGGGGCAGAGGGAGAGGGACAAGCAGACATCCCACTGAGCAGGGAACCAGATGTGGGACTCAATCACGGGACCCTGGGATCATGACCTGAGCAGAAGGCAGACGCTTAACTGAGTCACCCAGGCGCCCGTGTTTTTCCTTTAAATAAACCTTTGATTGATTGAAGTAAAAGATACATACAGAAAATTACACAGGAAACTCACCTTTGGTACCACCGCCCAGATCTAGAAGTAGAACCATTATCTAGGAGCCTGGAGTGCGATGAGAGAAAGGTCTAAGCTAGATCCAGATGTGTGAGTTAGCATATGAAAGTCATTGAATAATTGTCAGAATTGGATCAGGATCTCGGAGGAAAAGGTCTAAGGTGAAAAATGCAGAGGGCTGAGGACTTGGGGTGCGTTACGGTTGAAGTGACAGAGAGAATACAGTGGTCTGCGGCGGGGACTCGGAGAAGGATGCGGGAGGTAAGAACACAGCCCCTGAGGCAATCTGATCACATCTGGCGCAGGAGCGCCATGCCCGCCGGCCCGGTGGGATTCCTTATGGAGGTACTTTGTGGCCTGTGACCCTGTCGCTCTGGCCACAACTGACTGAACGAGAGATCCGAGCCCCAGGCCCTGTAGGAGCGATATTGGTCAATGAGTGCCTCATCCAGGGACCCTCCTCTCTCTTTGGTTGTCACACACACACACACACACACACACACACACACACACACACACGGCTTACAGAGTAATACATCAACACAGAAACAGAAACATAGAAAGAAAGCAGTGGCGAAACGTGATTGGGAAGAAACCGTGAGATGGAGAGATCAGCCCCAAAAGTGGGCAGCAGGTCACTGCACAGGGAAAAGCCCCAAAGCCGACTCTGTCAAGGGAGAGGCCGAGAAAAGTCTGTCTCCCCTGGGGAAAGGAGCCGCAGTGCGTGGGAAACCCTCCCCTCCCTGGAAGCCTGGGTCTGTGTCATTGCCCTGCCCCTCCTCGCCCCCGACCACAGCCACAGATAACCCCAGAGTGACCCCTAGGGCTGTCTGGTCAGGGGTGGAGTGCTGGCGGCCCAGGGCAAAGTGTCTGAGTCACACTTCTTGTCACATCCTTTCACTTCCCCAAGTGGTTCCGACGCGAAAGGCCTTTCGGATTGGCTGCCTCCAGGGGCCCGCGCCCCGCTGCGGCTGGCCGGCTGGGGGTCAGGAGCCCCTAAATACTTCCGGCTGCCGAGAGTGGCCTCAGACTAGGCGAGCTGCCGCGCGCGCCGCTGCCCGGAACCGCGTGGGGTAAGTGCGCCCGCCTTCAGCAATTGCCGGGCTCCCCGTTGGCGCCCAGCCCACAGCCACCGCTTGCCTGTGCTTCCTTTTTCCCACTTTTGTCAGACATTTGCGGGCGGGGGACCCCAGGGGAGGAGAGGCGCGCGATGGGGCAGGGAGGAGGGGCAGGCTGGGCTGCAGCGGAGAATGCCAGGTCCTTCTGCCCTGTCCTCAGAACGTCGTTGCCCTCTTGTCGAAGGTCCCAGTGCTGCCGGCCCGTCTCCTGTGCACCGCCCCATGCACCTCTGCCTCTGCCACAGCCCGTCCCCGCAGCAGCCCCTGCGGTCTGGCGGAGCCCAGCTGCGGCCCCTGCGGTCCTTACGCTCCTGCCTGGCACGACCTCCTAAACCCCAGGGCCCCAAGAAGCAGGTGGTGTTTGCAGACACGAAGGGGCTCTCGTTGACATCTGTGCACCTGTTTGAGGATCCTGTGGGCGGAGACTCTGAGGAGGGCTCGTGTCACCCGTCCAGCTTCCCGCGCCCCGCATCCCCCCCAACCCTCTGCGCCCCGGGCCTCTCGGCCCCTGGGCCGGACTCGGGGTTTCCGGAGGCGCCAGCAGAACCGGAGCGTGTGCCGGGAGCAGAGCGCGGGGCCGGGGGGCTGCCTGCGAGGCACCGTGCGGGTGCGCACTCTGGCTTTCCAGAAGGCAGTGCAGATGCGCACGACCTTTGATGCCAGCGACTCGTTCCAAAAAGCGCCCCAGCGTTGGTGGTATAGTGGTGAGCATAGCTGCCTTCCCAGAAGCGCCCTGTGTTCACACGGCCGGTCCTTGCAGAAGCGAGACTGACAGCTTCGGCTTCCAGGTGGCGAGGCCACTAGTGTCCCTGGGCCCTGAGGACGCCATCCGGTTCTGCATCTCTTTAGGGTGTGCTCAGCAGCTTTTGGGGAACAACAGTCAAGGACAGAACTGTTGCGTGGTGCCCAGTTCACAGTCCTGCTCATCAGACTGAAATTGAACTCTCTCGAGGGCCCACAGGCTGAGAGCCCTCTGGGATTACTTTTTCTGCACAGGCAGAGCTTGATTTTCTTACCCAGGTGGTGCGTGTTTCCTCTCTCTCCAGGAGCTTCCCCCAGACTGTTTTTGCTCCGGGATTCATAGTGGGGAAACCGGACTGGGGCAACTCCCAGCCACGCCCCCTTCCTCGGGGGTCCCCAAGCCTTGAATGCGTTGCATTCTTCTTTCTGGGGAGCAGGCTCACTTCCTGACCGAAGGGATGAGATATCCTTCCTGAAGATGGTCGGTATGGCACCTTTTACCCTTCACAGGGAAGGAAGCCTTTGGAATGTGGAACAGGAGAAACGTAAATAAAGCTTTTAAATGTAATTCTTTAAAAGGCCTGGCAGAGAGTGTCCCTTAGGGTTGGGCGGGTGTGTGGCAGAGGTCAGGAGGAGCTCTTTACATTGAAGATAGAGATGCAGCACAGAAATGTGCTCTTTTACTTTCCTCTCTATCCAGAAAGGGCTAGTTGTCTGGTAACTCAAAGTCGTCTTGCCTCTTCAACTTTTGCCAAAAAAAAAAAAAAGTTTGTTACAGGAGTTCATCTTGTATTGTCTACCAACACCTGACCTTTCCCCCTCTTCCAGCAGATAAGAGTCTAGGAAAACTCTGTCTACCTCCAAATAAATGTACTTAAAAAACAAACATTTTTAACTGTTTAGCACATTCTTTTAAGTGTAATTTACCTAAACCCAGAAGCCAGACCTTTGTTCCTATTTGCGCGCCGCCCCCCCCACACTTTCCCTGTTGTATTTATCCCCCTGTACTGAAACTGCTTATTGAACTGTTTGCTCCCCTCAGAGCCTGGGAGAGGCTGGGGCAGGCCCAACTATGTACATTGCTGGCCCATAGGCTGGCCACCCCTGAGACACTCAAGACATATGGTTTGAAATAATGCATGAGTATTCATGCCAGGTATGCCCCCAGCTTCAATTTATAATGTTCTGAGATCCTTAGCCTTTGGAAGATCTTAACCTCTTTTCAGAGACTGTTCATTCTCTCAGATTATCGTTCATAGGTGACAAATTTTTAACAAAAGTGTTGTTTTTGTTTTTGTTTTTTAATCTTTATTTCCTCTCATCCTTGACTTCTTGGGCTACGTTTGTTTGTGCCAGTGGTAGGCTAATACACGCAATCATAATGGTTGAGCAAGCAACATTCGCTTTATTTATTTTTGTCCCTTAGAGGGCCTGCCCCCGGCTGACTCCCTCTGTGTGTATGACAGCCAGGTGGTTAACAGGGTAAAGATAGAAGGAGCCGAACAAGCAAGCTTCCAGGACAGAGAGGACACAGCTGCAGCTTCCTCGTCTGATAAGGGATGCGACAGTACCGCCACTGTTTCCTCCCCGCCCCCCACTCCAGGCTTCCAGTCTTGACTCATTAAGAGATGATCGGGAATAGGGTGGGTGGTCCCCACTGGGTAAGCTGTCCGGATTGGGAGTCAGTCTCTGAAATTAAAGCTGGTAAGAACAGAAAAAAAATGAGCAGTCAGCTGTAAAGGTGACTTATTCCCAGAATGTGTTGTAATATAGTTCTCATGAAACCAGGGTTTTCTGAAATCTCATTGATGAGCTTCTAAGAAAATACAGTTGAGGTCAGGGCCCACCACTGGAGAAGGGAAGTCTTGGAAGACCACATAGGTCAGGTCTAACAGTTTGGGGGGGGCTGAGGAATCTAGACTTAGGATATTATACTCCTGCAACCACAGAGACAACCAGCAGGATTGAAAAGAGATGCTGCTTGTTAGTCATCTTTGAGTTTCACATGTTTCAGTGCCAGATCACAAAGTTGAGGCCCTGACCTCAACGGTATTTTCTTAGAAGCCCATCAATGAGATTTCAGAAAACTATTGAATTAATATTTGATATTTTTATAAAGCCTTATCTTATAAACAGCGTAACAGTGTTTAATTGTGACTTTTGGAAATACACACATGTACTATATGCCACAGTTATGTAATCCTGTAATTCCTTTTTTTTCTTTTTTATAGTGATAATCTCAGAAAAACAAAAGTGGCCCAGGACTCTTGACCTCTCAAACGTCCAGACTAAGATAAACTGGTTTAATTTATGACAACCTTTCCTATGCAGGTAATTTTTCCATTCAGTGACCCCTTTTACTGTCTTTCCCAAACACACCCTGTATTGTCTACCAAATTTCATGCATTAAGTACTAGTTCATTCATGATTTTATTAAATACATGCATACTTTGTCAAGTTTCTGGTAGTCATCGTGTAGTTTTGAGTCATTCAACAAACATTTACTGAGCAACTACACTGTGCCAGACATCATATTAAATATTGGGGCTAGAAAGATGAATAAAACAAAATTCACAGTCCATTGAAGGGAGCCATACATACAGATGATTGATAAAAATAATTCTAGAGGCACCAGGCAGTGTGAGAAACACATGGAGGGAAAAAAAAAAAAAAAGGAAAAAAAGAAGAAGAAAACACACACACACATACACACACACACACAGAGAATGAGCACCTAGGAAGAAATCAGAGAAAATGTCTTCTTGGAGCTGACCCCCAAAGTGAGTGCCTAAAAGATGAGTAGATGTTTGCCAGAAATTACATTTCAGTTAGCTTAAATGGCCTTATTTATGTATGTGATTTCCACAAGACTTTTGAATTATTGTTCCACTAATTGGAAACTTCTCTTTTGCTCCCCTGAGGATCCCAGGAAGTCAGCCATTGTTTTAATGGAGGTGATAATGGCCTGCAGGAGTGAATTTTGGAAAACGGAGAGCTGGGCAAAGAGGAGGGTATGGCCATATTCATCCAAGAGGACGTTCTGCTCAGCCAAGTGTTTTTGGCTGTTTAGCAGCTAGAGCCCCATAGAAGCACAAGGTATATCAAATTGCCAGAGCCTTTAGAGACATACATTTCCTTTTCTCTTTTTTTTTTGAACTTTATCATCAACCTATTGATGCTGATTTGATTTCCCAAGTAGACACTGCTATAAGGGTATGAACTGACCTATGGATTCTATTATTCCAGTTAATTTTGCATTTTTAATGATCCACCTAATTTAATAAATAAGTCCCCTTTATCAGTGTCTCCTGCAGATTTGATTACTATAAATCAGTCCCCAGAAACAGATCATCTTGCTGTGAACTGACAAAGTTGGGTCTGTGAATTTTCAAGTTGAGGACCACAGTGTGGGTGCAGACTGAAAAACTTGTCTTCTTCATTTTGCTCTTAACTACAAAGTCTCTACTTCTTAAGTCAGAGTGTTCTTGTATTGATCTGATCCAACATGTGTATCAGCCATATTCCGATGACTCTCAGATTTAAATCACTGGATCTCTCCTCCCAAATTTAGACTCCTATATCAAACACCAGCATCACAAATGGTGGTTCCCCCCAAAATTAAAAACAGAATTACAACATGATCTGGCAATCCCACTTTGGGGAATAGATCCAAATGTACCGACGGCAGCATCTCAGATGTTTGTACATTCATTTTCACAGCAGCATTATTCATAACAGCCAAAAGGGGGAAGCAACTCAAATGCCCATCAGTGGATGAGTGGGTAAAGTAAATGTGGCATATACCTACAACACAACATTATTCAGCCTTCAAAAGGAAGGAAATTCTGACACCTTGCAACATGGATGAACCTGGAAGGCATTAGACTAAGTGAAATATGCCAGTCCCGAAAAGACAAATATTATAGGATTTCACTTAGATATGAGTATGAGGCATGAGTAATTAAACTCAGAAACAGAAGTAGAATGGTGGTTGCCTAGGCTGAGGGGAGAAGGAATGGGGAGTTTTTGTTTAATGGGTATACGTTTTGGTTTTTCAAGACAAAAAATTTGTAAAGACTGATTGCACAATAATGTGAATATACTTAACACCACTGAACTGTACACTTAGAAATGGTTAAGATGGTAAATTTTATGTGTATTTTGCCACAATTAAAAATTTTTTTATAAAGAACACACCTCGGGGCGCCTGCGTAGCTGTCAGTTAGGCATCTGCCTTCGGCTCAGGTCATGATCCCAGGGTCCTGGGCTCCCTGCTCAGCAGGGAGCCTGCTTCTCCCTCTCCCTCTGCCCCTCACCCTGCTTGTGCTCCCTCTCTCTCAAATAAATAAATAAAATCTTTAAAAAAGAAAAATAAATAAATAAAAAGAATACACCTTTTGCTTAATTTGTCTTTTTCTCTTGGTGCTTGGAAATGAGCATTGGTATTGCTAGTTGTTTAGTAAATAGTTGTGGTTCACCTCTTAATGTCAAAGGCTTTATACATGAAAAGGTATCTGTGGAAGGGAAAGAAGTTATGCAGCACACTTATGGGAATATTCTACTGGGGGAAAGAGCATCTTTTAAAAGGAATATCTTCCCATTTGCCACACACACAGCAAACACAATGATTATAGAGGCACATTTTGGGAAATTAGCTCAAAGTCAGAATGACGTGGGGGTTGTTAACACTGTGATCCCCCTTTTAAATTTTTTTATTTATATATTTTTAAAGATTTATTTATTCATTTGAGAGAGACAGAATGTGTGTGCCCGGATTGGGGGAGGGGAGAGGCTGAGGGAGAGAGAGAATTTCAAGCAGACTCCTGCTGATAGCAGAGCCCAGGCGGGGCTCCATCTCATGACCCTGAGATCATGACCTGAGCCCAAATCAAGAGCCAGACATTCAACCAACTAAGCCACCCAGGTGCCCCAAGATCCCCCTTTCTTAATGGACTATCCATCAGGTTTTTAAGATTACTCACATAGTTTTTGTATTAAGAGTATTTTCATTCTAAAATGGGGAAATACCTCAACAATAATCTAAAGACAGTCCAAATTCGGAGTGACAAGGAATTTAGTGTTGGATGTAAGCCTAGTCATGCTATAGGCAGTGGGCCTTCTCTATAGATAAACCTACTTTGTGTCCAACTTTTCAAGCATTATTTGCTCATCTTATCTCTCTCATTTGTATTCCTCTGCCTAGAAATGGGAATGACAGAGATTTGCCTATATCATTGACCTTTGAAAACAAAATTCTGGAACCTGAGGGAACCATATTAACCCAGTTCTTTTTGGCTCCCTCTTCAAAAGGAAGTTTGGGATTGCCTTCCTGCACTAAAGAAGTTTAGAGAATGTGTCAAGGAATGTGTGTGTGTGTGTGTGTGTGTGTGTGTGTGTGTGTGTTGATATCCAACAACTGAGTCTACTACTTGGCTGGGCAAAGAATCAATCAATGTCATTTGTGTTGAGTCTCTAAAATGTGTGAAACATTTTTTAATTTCAAAATTATCATATAGAAAGAACAGTAATATATGGTGGGAATTGTAAGAAAACATAAACAAAATACACAAAAGCAGAGCACAGACTACTTCTAAGTTTTGACTGGTTCTGGAGGCGGGAAAGGAGACCAGATATCAGAATCCAAAAGCATTTAAGATGGTAGTGACCACTTTAAAACTCTAGCCCTAGCACTGAGGAGGACACAAAAATGTATGATGTCCAGTTTCCTTTATGGAATTTAATCTAGTTGAAGATTTTCCAAGGCCATGAATTATTCAACTTTGTATTGCCATTGGGACAATGGCAAAAACTGGCCGCATGGGAAGGACTTGGTGAAGATTTGTTAAATGAATAGATAAATGATTGAGTTTAAAATATGTGATAAATCCCAAACAGGTGTGGTGATGAGTGGAAATGAGTGGTCCAGTGTTTTGGAGTAGAGCCGTCATTCTTATCGTCAGACTTTGAGGCTTAAGAATGTGGACTTTACCCTGAAGATTTATTATCAAGTTATTTAGCAAGGAATGGCAATCCGACACTAGTACACAGAATAAACTGGGGCGGGGGGGGGGGGGGGCTTGGTATTGGAGGTAAAAATGTCTTTTAAGAACAAGGAGAAGGGCTATTTTTTTTTCCTAAGGAGAATCCATTTGAGAGAAGATGATAAACTTGGGTCCTTGGGTTAGGCATTTGAAGTCTGAAGTGCTGGTGAGAAATACACAGGCAAACTCCAGCAGGCACCAGCTAGACTTAAGCAGAGAGATCCCTTCCGAGTTGAGGTGGACGTTGCAAAGTTTCAGCTGTGAGGGAACAGGGAGATTGTCCACACAAACCCCTTGCACTCCGCGGCTTCATTAGTAAGACAAATGACACTCAGGGATGATGACGATGGTTTCGATGATGGTGATGGTGATGGTGGTGGAAGTGATGGTGATGTAATGGCAGCTAATGTTTCTTAAGCGTGCCAGGCCTTGAGCTAGGTTCTTTACATACAGAACCCTATCTCACCGCATACTCACAACAGCCCCAAGACGACAAGATAATTTTGTGACTCAAGCCTTTCTCGCTGATCAGGACAGATTTCACCCTCTCTAGAACCTACACGAGTGCACCTTGGGGGAAGTAACCAGTATTCGGACCCGGGCACAGCTCAGAAACGTGGAGACCCCTCTTTCGGAAGCGCTCTCCTTATTGGAACAGGAATCCCGAGGGATGCGCGCCGCGGTGAGGGGCAGGGGACCAGGGCCCTCGAAGCACAGCATCGGCCTCCGTAGCGCTCCGCCAGCCCGCGGTAACGGCTCCTCGCCCGCCAGGGGGCGCCTCGGTCCGTCCCAGGCGCTTCCGACCGCGGGCAGGTGACGCGGCGCCCCGCCCCTCGGGGTCCCCGCCCGGCGCGCGCCCGGCGCGCGGGTGCCGGGCGAGAGATTAAACGGCGGGAGGGGTGGGGATGGGACGCGAGGGGTCACGTCAAAGCGGCGTAGACAAAGGGCGGGCGCGCGCACGTCTTTACGCACGCCTCGGCCAGCGGCGGCGGCCAAGGGCGGGAGGGATCGTCCACGGAGGAATTGGGAGCTCCGGAGGCTCGCGGTCGGTGAGTATGACCGAGTTCCCGCCGGTCCTGAAGGTCACTGGCCCCAGGGGAGCCGACAGCGGGCCCGGGGGTTCGGGGCCAGGCACCCCGCGAGCGGCCTGCGGTCTGGGAACCCCGTCCCTACGCCGCTGCGGCGTCAGGAGACACCATTGCCGCTTCCTGGGGTTTCCCGGCCCGTCGGAACGTTCCGCCCCCTCGACCGCAGTGGAACAGTCCGCGCCCCTCCCCGGGCGAGCTCGCCGCGCCGCCCTCGGGTCCCGCCGCAGCGCCCCGGAGGCCGGTGTCGGGCGGCTCCCGCCACTCCCTGCTCGGTCCGGTCCCCCTCCGGATGGGCTCTCCGGGCTTCTCCCGCATCCCAGGTGCTCCGCAGCCCGTCCTCCCCGAGCGTGGAGGAGTGGAGCTCGGGAGGGCTGAGGGGGTATTAGAGATCACGAGGAGGCGCCTTCTCCTGTAATTTCTTTTCTTATGTCCTTTGGCTTCGCTGGGATGTAGATTTTCTCGCTTGTTCTCCAGAGGAACCCATTTTTCTTTCTTTAGAATTTCTTAACCCCCGAAATCCCTTATCTTTCCGTTTTGATTTCACGCCCTGCAAGGCATCCTCCTACCAGAGGGTCTTGTTTATTTACTCACTTCGTTTCACGTAGGGTTTTAACTTCTGCAGTTTCAAAGTTAGAGAAAACATACTGTTTGAAATATATGGTATTACTCTGTGGAAATAAGTTCCATACTGTACTAGATATAAGTGCCTCTCACTGCTCATGCCCTCAGTGCCATGGATCTTCTCAGTGATAACCTTCTTGACAGCATTTCCTTTCTGGTTCATTTTCCTTAATTTTGACTGAACTTTGAGTGCCTCTGCTTAGTTTCATCTCCTGTAGATTCTCTCTCAACCCAAGGGAAATGGTGTGAAAGCAGTTACCGTATGCCAGAGACTGTAGAAATGAGTCCTGTAATAATGCCAGTCTGGTATTCTCTTCTCACTTTGATAGAGTTTTTTTGTTTGTTTGTTTTTTTGTATTATGCGTGCCAGGCCTTTGTATTATGGAGACTTTCAGACATAGAAAAATAGATAAATTAGTGAGCCAGCATGTGTCCGTCATCCAGCCTCAACAACTGATCTTCAGGTTAAGCCTGTCCCATCCATGTCCCCCTTCCCTAAGCTCTGGGATAAATCCTTGATGTCAAAAGTAGCTTGAGATTCAAAATAAAAATCGTACTGTTGTGTAAAATCATAATGTACTTTTTCGGGGCATAGTCTACTGTTGGAAGTTCTTCAACTAAGAAATACGTAATAGCATTGGAGAAGGGCCAGAAAAGGACACCTAAAATGATCAAAGTGCTGGAGGACAGGTTGAAACAAAAAGTCTTCAGATGTGGATGAGAACTTCCAGGTCATCTTTCTAACTTTTTTTTTTTTAATTTTTTTTATTTATTTGACAGAGAGAGAGACAGCGAGAGAGGGAACACAAGCAGGGGGAGTGGGAGAGGGAGAAGCAGACTCCCCGCCGAGCAGGGAGCCCGATGCGGGACTCGATCCCAGGACCCTGGGATCATGACATGAGCCGAAGGCAGACGCTTAACGACTGAGCCACCCAGGCGCCCCAACTTTTTCATTTTTAATGCACCCTCAGGGTCCATAGATGTTCAGAGATTTGTCCAGATCAACCGGGAATAAGAGTCCAAAGAGGCTGGAAACCTCTCCCAACTCCACATTCAGTCTTTTTTCTCCTGTACCATAGTACTACCTTTAAGTTGTTTCTTTCAGGAAAGGGAAGTGTGTGGGAGGGCTATAATGAAGACTTTTACAATGAAAGGTTTGGATGGGTTAATAGGAACTTTCCCATCAAATTCTGGAATAATAAAACTAGGGGATATGTCTTAAAATATTTCTTAAGCCAGATATGGGACAAATGAGAAATTCTAATCACAGCTTTTAGTAAACATGGGAAAATTGTGACCTTAGAAGGGGAATACCAGACTGAATAATTACAAACTTTAACAGATGTAGATAACATTCACAGCTATTTAAGAAAGAGTAACTAAGGGAAACTGGGATGATTTGGCATGCACTCCTGAAGTTTTGCTCTTGATAGAAGAGAGAACGATAGTACCCTTCCATAGAACATCCTTTCTTGCCATTAACAGATAAAAATCCTAGGCTGGGTGTAACATGGATTAGGTGTTTGCCTTCTTTTCTTTTTTTGTTTTTTACAAAACCGTAGTATGTATTTCTTAGCACATTTTGTGCTGTTAAGTTTCCTTATCTCAGGAAAGACAGGTAAATTCAGTACTTGTACCTCAGTCTTCACCCTTAAAATTGGAGGGGATATTGTACCTCCAAGGAATGCTGTGAGCAAAGGAATCTTTGTATATAGAGTTCATTGAGTTTGCTTTTAAGTTTGGTTTATATGACATAACATAGTTGTTTATAAATTATTTTCAGGATGGACTTTTGTCAGCTTGTGCCTTAAATACAGTGGTCGTCACATGCATCCAGCTTATGGAAATCACTGCTGAGATAACAGCATTGGGGTGTCTTGGTAAATCATTACCCTACAGACATGGGTGCAGGGAGAACTTTTATATTTTGTGTGGGTTTTGTGGGTTTTTTGTTTTTTTGTTTTGTTTTTTTAGTAGAGGGAGGGAGAAGAGGGAGAGAGAATCTTAAGCAGGCTCCATACCAAGTGCAGAGCCTTACACTCAGGACCTTGAGATCATGACCTGAGCCGAAATCAAAAGTCAGCACTTAACTGAGTCACCCACCCCTTGTGTGGGTTTTTTGTGTGTTTGTGGTATCGGAAAGAGTACAGTGGTTAGCTAGGATTCTAGCCTAGTAACTGGTTTCTGCTGAAGAATAAACCACTTATCTGTATGCACGTCACAAAATGTTACCTTTTATTAAAAATCTCTTGCTTTCTGGAGCTAGAAGCTGAGATTATTTGATCCTGGTTGAACTGTACTACAAAATTGTTTTTTCAAGTAAAGTAGAACCTCATTATGGAGTGGCATTTACGTCTTTCTGTATCATTATGCTCAGGGGAGGACTTGACCAAATATCATCAATTTCGTGTATCACTAAACTACAAAATACTTAGGATAGCATGATGAATGCTTTTTAAAAGCACCGAATTTTGGAGTTAATAGGAATGTTATAAAGCTTGCAGTTTTTCCTAACTCCTTTAAAGGTACTCTCTGTCCTGTAAAACATGCATACCTGTGCACCTGCCACCCAGTCACAGGGCCTTGTCTCCTTTCTTTGGGCACTCTTTTAGTTTGCCTTGTGTTTGCATTGCACCTCCTTTTAAACTATAAGCCCAAGATCTGCAATATTAGAATAATGCTTTGTAAAAAGTAGGAGCATAATAAATTTTTGTTGACCTTTTGAATTAAAATACCAAAAAACTGATGAGGAAATTGAAATCCAGGGAAGCTGAATGACTTACAGACCAGATAGTAACAAAGCTGTGCCTGAACTCTTAGCTAAGGAGACTCCTGAGTTCCAATTCTAAGTTCCTCTACGGTATCATTTTCTTCACACAGCAGAGGAATGGGGAGGGAAAAAATATTTATGTATATGTTTTTTTCTTTACCAGTTACACATATTTTATTTTCAGGGTCTGCTTTAAAAGTTTTTGATCAGGGGCGCCTGGGTGGCTCAGTCAGTTAAGCATCCGGCTCTTGATCTCAGCACAGGTCTTGATCTCAGGATCGTGAATTCGAGCCCTGTGTTGGGCTCCACGCTGGGTGTGGAGCCTACTTAAATAAAATAAATAAAAAATAAACGTTTTTGATCGGTGCTGTCCAATAGAAATACAATACACACCATATATATGATTTTACATTTTGTAATAGCCACTTTTATTTTTTTTAATTTTTTTTTCACGAAGTATTTATTTGTCAGAGCACAAGCAGGGGGGAGTGGCAGGCAGAGAAAGAAGCAGGCTTCCCACTGAGCAAGGAGCCTGATGCGGAACTTGATCCCAGGACTCTGGGATCATGACCTGAGCCGAAGGCAGACACTTAACCAGCTGAGCCACCCAGGCATCCTGTGTAAGAGCCACTTTTTAAAAAGTACAAAGAAACACACGAAAATAATTTTAATCATGTATTTTATTTAATCCAAATTATCCAGAATATCACTTCAACATGTAATCAATATATAGATTATTAAGGATTACATTCAGTTTTTCAGAGAACATTCAAATCCACTGTGTATCTTATTTACATTTACAGCATATTTCAATTTGGACTACCCACATTTCAAGTGCTCAAGAGTTATATGTGGTTAGTGGCTGCTGTGTTGGACAACAGAATCACTGTCAGCTGAGCATAAAGATAAAGGAGCATTTTAGGCTCTTAGTAATAATTCTGAGGTTAAAATAGTTTGTGGTTGTATTCATTGGTTTTTTTGTTTCATGTCTTAGTGATTTTTCTTTGCATAATTAGGATTGTTTCAAATTTGTAGCAAGTTGAACAAAGAAGTCTGATGGTCCACAAATTTTGTACCTTTGTGATGAAATGCTCTCTCTCTCTTTTGGTCTGTGGGATCAATCTTTTCTCTCTCTCTTTTTTTAACCATCTTGACCATTTTTAAGTGTGTAGTCCAGTAATAATGCTTTCTCATTTTAACACTATTTAGTCATTGGGGGGAAAAAAGCTTGATTTTTTTTAAAAAAAAGACAGTAACAAAACTAAGTAATAAAATAACCTAATAAAAAATAGGTAAGGATTTGAACACTTCACCAAAGAAGATAGATGGATGGTGAATAAGCAAACAAGATGCTCAATATCATTGGTCATTGGGGAAATGCAAGTCAAAACTATGAGATACCACTTCACATCGATTAGTGTGTCTAAAATTAAAAAGACTGATCCTGGGGCGCCTGGGTGGCTCAGTCGTTAAGCATCTGCCTTTGGCTCAGGTCATGATCCCAGGGTCCTGGGATCAAGCCCCGCATTGGGCTCCCTGCTCCGCGGGAAGCCTGCTTCTCCCTCTCCCACCTCCCCTGCTTGTGTTCCCGCTCTCACTGTATCTCTATCAGTCAAATAAATAAATAAAATCTTAAAAAAAAAAAAAAGACTGATCCTATCAAGTGGCGGTAAGGTTGTAGAGCAAATGGAACTTTCATACACTGCTGGTGAGGATGCAAAATGATGGTACAACCAGTTTAGAAAGCAGTTTGGCGGGATGCCTGGGGGGCTCAGTCAGTTAAGCGTCTGCCTTTGGCTCAGTTCATGATCCCAGGGTCCTGGGATCGAGTCCCGCATTGAGCTCCTTGTTTAGTGGGCAGCCTGCTTCTCCCTCTGCCTGCCATTCCCCTGCTTGTGCTCTTTCTCTCTCTGACAGATAAATAAAATCTTTAAAAAAAAAAAAAAAAAAACAGTTTGGCAGGTAAACATACACCTGCTTTAGACTCCGTCATTCCACTCCTAGGTATTTACCCAAGAGAAATTAAAATGTATGTCCATATCAAGACTTATAGATAGCAGCTTTATTTGTAACAGGCCCAAACTGGAACAATCCAGTTGTTCATCAGTAGGTGAATGCATAAGCGAATGTGGTATATCCATACCTTGGACTACAGCTCAGCAGTAAAAAGGAATGAACTCGTGACATGTGCCGCAATATGAATGACTCTCAGAATAATTGTGCTGAATGAAATAAGCCAGACAAAAAAAGATTAAAAAAAAAAAAGGCCAGAAAGTTGCTTCCAATTACATATACAGTACTCAAATGTAAAAACACCATCTCTGAGATGGAGCTCGCAGAGCAGCATTCAGGTTGGGTAATGAAACTTCTTGGGTCTTAAAAACCCCAGAAAGTTAAATTGTCCTTTTTTAGGCTGATTGCCCCTGAATATCAAAATATCCTGTGTCCTTTGTCCTTTTTTTCTTTTCCAGCTTCGAAGACTTCATGTTGCTCTGGGGGAACTTGGTACCAGGTTTCTTACTACCCAGTTCCAACTCAAGTTAGTCCTTTGTAGGCAAGGGGAAAAGTACGTAAGGTCAGGGTGACCTTAGCTAAGATCAAGACCCCAAAACTGACCCTATTACTGTCGTCTTTCTGGTGAGTTGAGTTATCCTTTAGCTTACTCTATCTTGACTTTGTCTTGAACCATTTATTTTATCTAGGATTGATGTCAGCTCTATGTATAGTCTTGATTTTTTAGCACTTCAGGTTCACTTCAACCTAGTAGCTCTGAGTGCTAACCTGTTTCCTTGGAAACACTGTATACTTTCTCCTAAGCACCAGCATTCCATTCAAGCAAATTTCTTATACTCCACTACTCTGATACACGTGACATTCAGTTCCCCCCAGCACTATTACCTATTCAAAATGGTAAATAAAATTTTAAAGGTAGCAAAGATAAAGTGACCTCGCCCTCACACTCCTAGAGGCAGCAGCTGTAGCCATTCTTGTATCTTTCCAGAGATCTGTATCTTTGCAAATACATATAAACTGTATATTTTTCCTTTTCCTTCCTCTTAATTGGTATTTACTGTGGACATTGTTCTGCATCTAACTGGTAGATTGTTTCTTTATCAGTGCACAAGTAAATGTCTTTTTTCATTTAACAGATGAATAGCATTCCATTGTATCTTCTGTTAATTGTGGACGTTGATGTTTCTTTGGATATTACAAAACAGTGCTGCAGTCAGTAACCGTGCACGTACATTGTCTTGTATATGCATCAGTACAGGGTTTCTCAGCCTCAGCACCATTGTCATTTGGGGCTGGATAATTCTTTGCCGTAAGAGGTGACCTACGTATTACAGGATGTTTAGCAGTATCCCTGTCGTCTTTGTACTCGTTGCCAGTAGCTCCCCATCCCAAGTCCTGACAGCTAACAAGGTCTACAAACATTACCAAATGGTAGGGGGAGTGTTGGGGGAGAGGGGAGAGGTTGGGGGGCAAATGGCCCCTGGTTGAAAACTACTGTTCTAATTTACCTGTTTTTTGTTCGTTTGTTTTTTGTTTTTTTAGAGTGTGTGCAAGCAGGGAGGGGCGGAGAGAGAAGGAGAGAGAGAATCTTAAGCAGGCTACACGCCCATCATGGAGCCTGACGGGGGGCTCAATCTCAGGACCCTGAGATCATGACCTGAGCCGAAATCAAGAGTTGGATGGTCAACTGACTAGGCCACCCAAGCACCCCTCTAGTTTATCTTTAGGATACATTTTTAGAGGTAGGATTGCTGGAGCTAAGGTTATGTGCATTTAAAATTCTGATGGCCGGGGCGCCTGGGTGGCTTGGTCAGTTAAGCATCTGCCTTCAGCTCAGGTCATGATCCCAGGGTGCTGGGATCGATCACCTGCATCAGGCTCCCTGCTCAGCAGGAAGCCTGCTTCTCCCTCTCCCACTCCCCCTGCTTGTGTTCCCTCTCTTGCCATCAAATAAATAAATAAAATCTTAAAAAAGTGAAATTCTGATAGCCTTTACTGAGTTGTTCTCTAAAGAGGTTGTACCATTTTTATACTCTAGCCAGCAGTATTTGAGAATATTTTCTCATCGTCACCAGTATGGTGGTTTATAAAATAATTTTTTTTTGCCATCTCACTAGTTTTAATTAACATTTATGTGCTTTACAACTAACCTTTTTACTGAGCACCTAGTGCTTGTTAGGCATGTAGTATTTTTTGGCCTGTGGGTTTTGTGACATACTTTGAAATGCTTTCCTCTCTATCTAGCTCTCTTAAAGTTTGGTATTTAGAACTGAAGACAGGGGCCCCTGGGTGGCTCAGTCAGTTGAGCGGCCGACTCTTGATTTTTGGCTCAGGTCATGATCTCAGGGTCCTGGGATCGAGCCCCATGTTAGACTCTGGGCTCAGCAGGGAGTCTGGGGTTCTCTCTCTCTCCCTCTGCCCCGCCCCCCGCTCATGGACGTGCTCTCGCTCTCTTTTGCGCATGCGCGTGCTCTCTCTAAAATCGATAAATAAATCTTTAAAGAAAAAAACTGAAGACAATACCCTGGGTTTCTTCTGATCCCAATGGAATGATGGTACATACCATTTATTGAAATCTAATATGTGACAGACATTGTGCTTGGTGTGCTTAAAAAATGCATTATCCCTTTGTTGCCTAAGCATTTATGTTTAATGAAATGGTATACTTTCTTTGAGTTGGTATGTGACATCTCTCTAGACATATTCTGGTAGTTATGGTCTCCTGAAGTAGGACGTGTCACAGAGAGCTAGCTGAAAAGAAACGCAATTGGCCCTTGAACAACATGGGCTTTAAAGACTCCGATTCCCTGTACAGTCTAAAATCTACGTGTAACTTTTAACCTTCCTAAAACTTAACTAATCGCCTACTGTTGACCAGAAGTCTTACGGATACAGTCGATTAGGTTAACACGTATTTTCTGTGTATGTGTCATATGCTGTGTTCTTATAAAAAAGTAAGCTAGAAAAAGAAAATGTTACTAAGGAAATCATAACGAGGGATGCCTGGGTGGCTCATTTGGTTGGTTAAGTGTCTGACTCTTAGTTTCGGCTCAGGTCGTGATCTCAGGGTTGTGAGATCGAGCCCTGCATTGGACTCTGCCCTGAGCATGGAGTCTGTTTGAGGTTCTCTCCCTTTCTCTCTCCCTCCCCCTCTGCCCCTCTGCTCCCTCGTTTGTGCGTGCGTGTGTGCACGGACTCTGCCTCAAAATAAATAAAATTTTTAAAAAATCATAAGGAAGAGAAAATACATTTATGGTACTGTGGTTATCAAAAAAATCCATATATAAGTGGACCTGCACAATTAAACCTGTACTGCTGTTCAAGGGTCAACTGTATTTGATTCTGCAGTTAGAATCATAATAGTCCCTGTCTTGTGATTGGGTCAGAACTGATTTAAATGGAGTTCCCTGTTATTTTTTCTTCCAGGATCCTCTTTTTCTTGCTAACAATCATTAGAGTGTAAAATTATGATTTTTGTATGCTTGTTTGCTTAATGCTTGTCTCTAGGCATATTTGTTCACTACTAAATACCGCCTGACATAGTGTGTGGCACATAGTATGTGCCCAGTGAATATTTGTTGAATGAATGAACTCGTCACTCTGAGAACTGAGGAGCACTGGAAATTGGGTCGTTTGGGGGCTTAAAGGCCCAGATGTGCCATTCAGTGGGTTGAAGAGTTTAGTTAGCTTAGTGATGGGCTCTGTCACATTCCCTTCTAAAAGGCTGAGAACTACTTGGTTCTTAGGTTTTTCTCTGGACCCTTTGGGCTGTTAGGGGAACTTTGGTCCAAATAACTCTCCGTAAGTTTGGCTGAAAGCTGTGGAAATTAAGAGAATGAGCAAATACTACCTCATGCTTATGGAGTCATGGTTATATTTACTTGAAGCAAAGTGATACCCTCTCCTAAATGAGCAGTTATCTGGAAATTGTGGTGTGGTAGAGCTCTGCTGTGACTAATTTTCTGATAATATTTCCAGAGATCAAAGTTTGTGTTAAGGACGCCTAAGACACCAGTCTTCTGGCTTTAATGGCCGCTCGGCTAATCCAGCAAGATGTTTGGAACTCTGTCTGATAACTGCAGTTGGCTTGCTTTTTCTCTTTACTTCTAAGAATTTATGTGAGGATTGTTTAGCATTGGCCAGATAACTTGTTTGGCTAGGTTACTGTTCTCTCTGTTCTGGAGTCTGGCACTCATGAACATGAACTCAAGGGGTGGGGCAGGACCGTAGAGGGGAGTTCAGTGCCTCTGGGGGGAGAAAGGAGTGGCTGGATCATGGGTTGGCAAACTGTAGGGTCAGATAGTAAGTATTTTAGGCTTTGCTGGCCATGGTCTCTGTCACAAATTATTCTTTGTTTTTTACAATTCTTTAAAGATGTAAAAATGATTCCTAGCTAAGAGTCTTAGAAAAACAGTCCAAAGCCAGATTTGGCCTATGGGCCATGGTTCGCCAACCCCTGAACTAAGAGAGGAAATTAGTTTATAGCAATAATATGTTTAATGTTTTGGGGACATGAACCCAGAATAACCTTGGGAATTCTCAGTTGATTGTGATTCGAAGAAAAGAGATCTAAACTCTGGGATGGGAAGTCACAGTGACCCCAGTGTCCGTCATCTTGAGTCCATGGAACTCAGGGTAACCATGGCTAGTGGGACGGAGGGATTTTGCTGCTTCTTTTCCACGGGAATGCTGGACAAGGGGGACAGGGACGGAAGAGTGGGACAGAGATGTGGCCCTAGAATTAGGCTGGAATTAAACAGGTTTAAAGAATACAGTGACTCAGCAAATTAAGTCTCAGAAATATTTCTAATTTCCTCAGCCTCTGCTGGGATGTTGTTAGAAATCTGGCATGTAGAGTCAGTTTGGCCGGTTTATAAAAATGAAAGGGTAGGTTTGTACCTTGGATTCTGAGAACACCAAATTCTGATACATGAATCCAGATTGGCCTTGTGGTTTTTCTCTGACCACAAGAAGTTCTGTAGAGCAGGCCTGGCATGAAGGAAGTGTTAATTTATTTCAGGGTAGTTTGGGAGTTAGGAGGGCATAGTGGTTAAAGAGCATGGGCTGTGAGACAGATCCCCTGCTCCATACCTACTCTGCTACTTAGTAGCTGTGTCATTCTGGGTAACTTACTTAATTCTCTAAGCCTCGATTTCTTCATCCTGTGTCAAATAGCAATGGTAGTAAGAACTCCACCATAGGCTTGTGAGACTTAGGTGAGGGTCAGATATGTAAAATGTTTGTTATGGGAGCTCAGGGTCTTTCGTGTTGTTAGTATTCAATAAACGTTAGCAGTGATGATGATCATGTTAAAATGGAAGAACTGGAGGATCCAAAATAGGAACTAGTATTTGTGACTCAGTGCCACGGAATAGCATGTCCTGTTGATTTAATCACTAAATGCGTGGGAATGTAATGGGAGCAGTACTAGGTTAGGAGTCTGAAGAACTGGATCTGTCTCTGTCTGCCTTTGTTTCCTAATTGGTAAAACAGAAATAATACTGTTGACAGGTTATGAAAGAACCTGTGAAGAGGCTCTACGAGTTCTAAAAAGGCACTGGACAAAATTTAAGGTAAAGGTAGTAACCTGCTTATTTGTTCAATTTCTCAACCTTCTATAAATGTATAGGAGCGGAGCCAGAAGGTGGTTGGTGTGAAGCCGCAGAGTTTGCCAGAGATTTGAAAGGACGTTCCCAAGTGCAGGACTTGCATTGGTAACTTGTGGTTAGAGATAAGTAATATAAAATTGAAATACTTTTGTAAGGTATTTAAAGTAGTGTAGTTCACGAGTGGCTATGTTAATTGGAAAAAGCCAATTTGAAAATACGATTCAGATTGAGCCACCCTGGCGCCCCTATGGTATAGGCTTAAAGTTGAAAACTATGCACCTATAAAGAGAGGGAGCCCTGCATGTGCTGATGGAGTACTCTTCCAAGATATGGTAAGCTAGAGACACAAACCCAAAACGCAAGTTGAAGAACAGTGTGCAGAATATGGCATCATTATTGTTGCCAGGGTGAGGGGGTGAGTAGTAAAGGTAAGTTAGGATTTCCTCACGTAAGTGCAGAACACCTTGGGGAGAATATGAAGCTGGTAACATGGCTGCATCTGCTGGGTATCTGGGGACAAGTAGGAGGGAAATCTACTTTTTGTAGTATAAATGAAATGTGGCATATATCCGTATATGATGGATCTTTTGTCCAAACTTCTAAAATGTGGCATATATCCATATATTTTCTCTTCAAAAACTTGGCCACAGATGATATCGTTGGAATCGAAAGCTATACGAAACATCTCCGTTTGCCTCCCGCCTCTCCGTCTGCCAGACACCTGTCGCTGTGCCTGCTCCCTTTGACCTTGATGACTCGAGAAGCTGGCACTGACTCTAGGCTTACTCTGAAACAGTCCCCCTCACCCCCAAAGCATATTGATGTTTCTCCTCTTGATTTGTGTGACTGATGGTGTTTCTGTTTCCACCCCCAGCTTTGGCAGCATGTAAGCAACTTCTTGCCAAAAACCCAGGTCACCGCTGAGAAGGGGGCCTTAGGGAGAAGACTGTCCAGAGGAAACCAATGCCAGACACGTCTGGAGTTAACGCTCAGCGCAGGCAGCATGAGACATTCTGTGCCAGCCCCTGGGTCCTGCTGGCAAAGACTGTAGCTCTCCAGGTTGGAGGGTCCTGGAAGCAGCATGCACCAGGAACCTCTCTAGAGGAAGAATGGGGCCAGATGTGAACTCACTACAATGAACACAGTTTTCAGCTTATGAAGGAGTTTTAAGTAAAACAATTATTTAATTTCCACATATTCAAGTTCAATAGCCTTCTGTGTGAAGGCCAGCAGTCACCCCCCTCCACAGAAGTTATCAGGATTGTTCTGGCACCAAGTTGAACTCTTCTTGGTACTTCTGGCAATGACAGATCTTCAGGACAGATTTATCTACTAAATGCTCTTGAGCAGGAAAGAAAAAGTAAAACTTCTGGAAGGAGCAGAAGGGTAGCAGAGCAGAGATCCCTCCCTCACTACTCACTTTCACAGAAACTCTGCCTGGATTCGGATGCTTGTACTGAAGATTGGTCCCGCCACATTCACCTCCAAAGTCCATCGGTTCTGGGGAGAGCTGGCGTTTTTGGGCTGCCCCCTGTGGCCCTTTTTACTGTCCTGCCCCCAGGCAGTCGAATGATGTGAACTTGGAACGGGGTTTGCTATCCTTTGGGGACTCGCTTTCTTTCCCAGGCCGGTGCTAACTGACAGGACCATCTGAAGACGGTGGTTTGTTCTTGGGGTGGAGGGCACTGGCCTTGCCTGGATCTTCCACCATGTTCCTGTTGCTGCCTTTTGATAGCCTGATTGTCAACCTTCTGGGCATCTCCCTGACTGTCCTCTTCACCCTCCTTCTTGTTTTCATCATAGTCCCTGCCATTTTTGGAGTCTCCTTTGGCATCCGAAAGCTTTACATGAAAACTTTGTTAAAAATCTTTGCGGTAAGTTGTGCTGTTTACAAATGGTTGCTTCACGGAGGATGGAGGAAATGCTGTTATTAGTAAAGAGTTTTTCTTACCTGGCAGATTATTATCTCTCTATTGCATATGGAGAAAATTGGGAGAATGGGAAGTAGCATTTTTAGTAAAAAAAAAAAAACAAAAAACAAAAACTTCCCTAAATGTGTACTTGTGAAAGCCTTTAGCAGACTTTCTTTTCGAGCTAAGGTCCTTGTATACTTGATTCTTCTGAGCAAGGGAACCTATTCCATAACTCCACACCTTGCCTATTTATAATTTCAAAGAGAGGGGCTTAGAATTTAAGAAAAAATCACTGCCAGACTCTGCCTCTGCTTATGTAACAGATAATGAAACACGGAGCTGCTGCTCACATATTCCCTCACTAATAAGTTTGGGAGAGACTTTTCTCTTGTTTAGACTTAAATATCTTAAATAGATTCTTGCATTTCAGACAGAAGAAATTAACAGGGCAGGGCATTTGGTGAATTGTTTTATTTTCTTAAAGACAGAGGAGAAGGACAATCAATTTCTTAACATACGTCAGAACTTAGCTAATTATACCGCTGAACAAAACTGGCCACAGTGTAAAGGAACCGTTCCTGGAAGTTGATTTTTGCCACAGGACTTTTAATATCTATCCAGAGAGTTGGTACTTTATTAGCAATATCTGAGTTCAGTAGTCACCAAATCTTCAGTTATTCTTGTTCATAGCTGAGACCATATATAATTTGAGAAGTCAAAAATTGGAGAAGTTACTTATTCATATAGTATCTTATGGTTCAGAATAAATTCATTCATTTTCCTTTGGTTCCTTATAATTCTTCAGTGGACAGGGTATCTACATTTTGTCAGTGAAAAAATAGAGACTCTGAAAGATTGAGCTGTATGAAGTGTTACTTTATGGTGGGAAATATTTTTTATGTGTATTATTGAATATTGGGTTTGGGTATTTAATATTCCTGTAAGAATATGATTTTTGTCACGTTTAAGAGTGGCATTTATTATATTCACAGTGTTGTACAGCCATCACCTCTGCCTAGTTCCCTAACGCTTTCATCACTGGGGAGGGAAACCCCACACTCATGAAGCAATTGCCCTCCATTCCCCCCTCCCCCACCCCGCCACCGTGAGTTTATTATGTTCCAGCTCTGGATTTGCCTATGCTGGATATTCCATATTCGTGGAATCATATAAAATGTGCTCTCTTATGACTGCCTTCTTTCATTTAGTGTATTTTTGAGATTCATCCACATTATAACATATTTCAGTACTTTTTTTAATGGCTGAATAGTATTCTGTTGTGTGTCTGTACCATGATTTGCTTATCCATTCATCCAGTGGCGGACATGGCTGGGCTGTTTCCACCTTGTGGCTGTTGTCAGTAGTGTTGCTAGAGTGTACCTGTTTGTGTTTAAGTGCCTGTTTTCCGTAGTATGATTTTTGAGCCCTACGGATGGTCTGAGGTATCTAGTTCCTTCCTACTCGGGGAGTAGTATGGATGCCAGCAGCTTGAGTGTCACGTAAGAGCTGGTTAGAAATGGAACTCTCAGGCCCACTCCACACCTGCTAAATTAGAATCTGCATTGCCGCAAGATCCAGGCGATTCATATGCACACTGAAGTTTGAGAAGTGGTAATCTAGTCAGTCTTTGGACCAGCTACTTTGCTTATGTGTAGTATTTCTTTTAATTAATCAGGAAATGTAATTTTCTTAAATTTCAGTCCAAGAAAATCTTCATTAGAGCCCAGGATTCCTGTGGACTGTATAACTTACTACTCATGCCCTTTTGCCACTGTGGAAAACCAGTTAGAGGGTCAGTAGAACAGCTAGTAAACTTTTAGGAGACAACACTGAGTGATGGCTAGCTTTCATTCAAGTTTAGAAGCAAGTGGTTAACTCATAGATCTATGGAAATCCTGTTTTAAAACATAGAAATCATAGAGTTATCAGCCTTTTGAGTTATTCTGTAGTAACTAAAATTTTCTAACTTGGATCACTTTGGGCCACAGAAGGCCTAGAATCCATGCATATTCTCTATTCCATTTTGAATATCTCCCCCAAATTAATATTTTAAAGTTCATAGTCAATTAAAATCCTTCTAATTGTGACTGTATTTTTAAATTATATTCTTGTGACTTTCAGTGTACATTATAATTACATAGCTGAAATTCATTAAATATATATTGTTGGGCCAATCCATGATATAGGTAATATTGGCCCGTCAGAGGCTTTCTTTGCCAACCACATCTTGAAAATCACTAGTTTGAGGCACAGTGATTTAGAAGTGATTATGGAAATAATGTGTGTATATGTGTGTATATTTATGTATGTACCCATTTTTTACCCCAAGATTTAGGATTTCAAGAACTGGATTTACACTTCTTATTTCCTAGAGATGTGTACATCAGGCACTAAAAGGGTTCTGGGTACTCTGGGTGCTGTCCTGTTGAGCTGCATGGATAATTACAACTTGGCTATAAGCTAGAGTCAGGGGTGGGCTAGAAAGGACTGATACCATTCCAGCAAGGTTATAGGTGGCTCTGCAAGAATGTCTGGTCTTTTCTGACTCTATTACTATTCTGAGTTGACCTTTAATGGACAGTAAGAACTGAATGCTATATATATCATCATTAGTATTAGACACAAGTTGGATTTGGCCAAACTGGTTTTGTTTTATTTTATTTTATCTTTTATTTTTTATTTTTTAAAGATTTTATTTATTGGTCAGAGAGAGAGAGCACAAGCAGGGGGAGTGGCAGGCAGAGGGAGAAGCAGGCTCCCTGCTGAGCAAGGAGCCCAACGCAGGACTCGATCCCAGAAGCCTGGGATTATGACCTGAGCCGAAAGCAGATGCTCAACCAGCTGAGCCACCCAGATGCCCCACTTGTGGGTGTTTTTTAATAGACTTTTATTTTACCTTTTTTAGCCTCTTCATCCTTCCTAAATCAGGCTGCTATGTATAATTTTGGAGCTGTAGAAAGCTCAGAGATCATCTTAATTCTGTGGGTCTATCCCCCAACTACACATTTGAATTACCTGGGGAATTCAATAAAAGTACTTATTTGGGGGCACCTGGGTGGCTCAGTCAGTTAAGCATCTGCCTTCGGCTCAGGTCATGATCCCGGAGTCCTGGGATCGAGTCCCACATCAGGCTCCCTGTTCAGCGGGGAGTCTGCTTCTCCCTCTGCCCTTCACCCTGCTCGTGCTCGCTCGCTCTCTCTCTCAAATAAGTAAATAAAATCTTAAAAAATAAAAAAATAAAAGTACTTATTTGGGAGCACTAGAATCTCCCCAGAGATTCCGACTTAATTGGTCTGGATGGGTATATTTTTAAAACTCCCGAAGTGATTCTGAGGTCTGCTATCAAAAGGTAGAGTCTGATCGACTTCCTTGTGAATAGGGGGGCCTGCTTTATGACTTGTTTCTAACAAATAGAATGTAGTGGACAGGGTGCCTGGGTGGCTCAGATGGTTAAGTGTCTGCCTTCAGCTCAGGTCATGATCCCAGAGTCCTGGGATCGAGTCCCGCGTCGGGCTCCCTGCTAGCGAGGAGCCTGCTTCTCCCTCTGCCTCTCTCTCTTTCTCTCTCTGTCTCTCATGAATAAATAAATAAAAATCTTTAAAAAAAAAAAAAAGAATGTAGTGGACATGAATTATACTGTGTAATAGGTGAGATTAGGTTAGAAATGGCAGTATAACTTCTGACTCTTGGGATGCTTGCCCCTGGCACCCAGCCACCATGTTGTGAGGAAGCCCAGGCCATGTGTTAGGTATTCCAGCTCACAACCCCAGGGAGACCCTGACAACCAGCATCGACTGCCGCACACAGGAGTGAGCAAGTATGAAGAGGATCCCCTTAGCCTTTGAGCCACGCAGCCAATGTCAAACCTCGTGCAACTTGCAGATTCATGAGCGAAATAAATGGTGGTGGTGTTTTAAGCCTCTAAGCTAGGGGGTGGTTTGCTATGTAGCAATAGATAAGCAGACAAATAATATAATATTAAAGAATTTTAAACATTCATTCATGTTTACACAGCTTCTAATACCTTAACATTTTTGTACGTGCATTACCTTTCAGTCTTTGGCACTGCATTCATATTTTATGGTTGTGTTAATAGCATGTATATATAGTTTTGTATCCATATTTTCTTTCGGGATTTTGTCAGCCATTTTTAATAGGTAATCTGCATAAAGATGATTAAAACTGCATATCCTCTTGGTCCATGCAGTACCTATACCTGTGCTTTCGGCAGAACTAAGCAAGCCCTAGCTTAACAGCTAGTTTCCCATAATTAGTGCATCCTATATAGAAGAACCTCGGTATCCCTGCCAAGGGGAGAATATGGGTGGGTCATTGTCTTCTCGGTTCCCCGTCCTGAAAGACTTGACTCGGTGTAGGTCCTGTCAATGCTGAGTTGCAGCAGATATTCATGTGCAGAGGGCAGCAGTGTTCTTTAAAAGTGTTTTTGTTTTCTTAATGTTTGTGCTTCAGATTTACCCTCAATACAGTGATGATGGTATTATTTGGAGTAGAAGTCCTGGGAGTGGCTTTCCACAGAGTTGAGAATGATTTGGAAAAGAAGGAAGTAGAAAGCCTGGAAATAGAGAGATGGAAAGAAATGACCTGGGTGATTTTGCCTCATGGGCAGCAAGGGCTTGATCAGGTCAGGTCAGAGACCGTTGTAAATGTTACAACAGTTGTAAACATGCCGCTGGAGAGTCCTAGAAAGTGGTAGTTGTGAGGAAATTGAAGAGGCTGTACAGTGGGAGTGTGTAGTGGGATGGACATGAGTTTTTGAGTCAGTGGCCCTTAGCTTGAAATCCAGGGCTCTTCGATGAGCTCTGAAACTTGACCTAAGTCATCAGACTTTCCCATGTGCTTCCTCATCTACAGAGTGCAAGTCGTAACCCCTGCTTCATGTGCTTGTAGTGAAAGCGGTCATGTCAACCAGGCATGTCCTCCCTACTCCAGCGAGAAGGGTGACTTTAACAGAACCCTGACGAGCTGAGAGGATGAACTGAAGAAGGTGAGAATATGACTCTGGCAGGGAAGGTGATGGGAAGTAGTTGTAGGTTGTATCTTTTCACGCGGAGATCTTGATGGAGAGAAATACTGGGAGTTAAATTTGCAGCCCTTAGCGACTGCCTACTAAGTGCAAGACCTTCTATCAGACTCTGCTGGAGTGAGAACATGGGTGGGTTCTGGCTCCTGTTCCTCAAGGTGTTTACAGTCTAGTAAGAAAGACAAGTATATGCATAAATAACTAAATCACAATTGGATGCTAATTCAGATACACCGGGAAAGATGAACTCCGCAGGAATTGGGTAGGTAACATTTCATAGAAGAGTTGGCATTTGAATTGGATCTTAAAAAGGAAAAGGCATTCTAGAAGCACGGGTGAGAAAGTACAGTCTTGTTTAGAGACTGTACATAGCTTAGTGGAGCAAAAACATTGGGTGCACGGAGGGAGTGAGGTCAATTATAGAAGCAAATGTTTCTTTAGGCATTGAAAAGCCATTGAAGTTTTTTTGAGCCAGGAAGTGACATGATCAGACTGGCAGCATGTGTCTGGGTGGCTTGAAGGGAGGAAAGAGCAGTTGAATTGCCTTTGCATTAATACAGGCAAGAGAATAAGCTAGAGAGCGGAGGTAATGACATCACACGGGAGGCAGCTGTGAAAGAGTCCCCTTTCAGGGGAGGGGCGAGAGGACTTGGTGACAGATGGGAAGCCTGAAAGCTTGGTGACCAGTGCCACAGGGGGAGGGCCAGAGGGAGGGGAGCACTTTCAGGGTTGGGAGGTGTGCCGTCTTTAATTTGCAACATGCTGGTGAGGGCTGGTTGGACTTGCATGGGAGATGACCAGCAGGCGCTCGGAAATGTGAGGTTGGCACTTGAGTGAAATGAAGATTTGCGGATCTGCTGGTAGCTACTTAGAGGTTATAGCTGAAGCAGGGAGAGAAAAGAGAGTTGTTCAAAGAGGTAGTGTGTGCAGGGGAATAGAAGTACTAGATGATGAGAGCCTGAATTTTCTAAGGGTCTCGTTCTTTGGGCATACATGGTTAGTTCATGGGACAGTGCAGTGAGGGCTGACTGAAAAGGAAGCAGTTTCTGCTGAGATTAGGTTGCGAAGTCTGTTAGATGTGACTTGTGATTAATTCCTAAATTGCAGTGTTCAGTAGAATGAATAACTAGCAAAAGTACACATTGCACCCTCTGCCTTTCTAGGAGCTGGGCCTGCCTTTCACCTGCCAAGGTCTGCCTTGGTTTAATGTTACCTAAGAGTGCAGCATCGTTAATGCCCTTAACTGGTCTCTTCTCTGTCCGGGAGAAGCTGAGACGAGAATAATTGAGTAATCTGATGCTGAATAGCATGGTAAATGGCATCGCATGTCAGGGGAAGGAGAGGAGGGTTATAGGAATGAACTCTGAACCTAGGATTCTCCGTTTATTCTGGATCTTCTGAAAGTAACCACTCAGAGAAGCCACTGGGGAGTTAATGAGACATTGCTCATGTGCAGCGCCCCTTTCCTTCAGTCTTCTCCACAGGGCCAGAGCGATCCGGTTCACTGATCAGGCTCTCCTCCTGAACAGGCTCTTCCCAGCTAACAGCCAGGTCCCTCTGGCCTTGCGACTGGACAGTTCTCTCCTAAACACAGAAACATTTTGTAATGTACCTGAAGTGTGAAAAAGCGAAGCTAGATGTACAGAGCAGGAGGGCAGGGTGATGTTGATGACAGCTCTGCGATAGAGCTAGAAGATGTAGGATCTCATTTAACCTGTACCTTTCCAGTTAAAACACCTCAGCCATCTTGAATTTTGCAGTGAAGCAGTTCTCACAGACTTAAATTCTAGTGCTCGAGAGGCTTGATGTCATATATTAACTGCCTATTGCAGCCTCATCTGAGTATCAGAATTGTCAGTACAGAACCACGTTCTTCTGATTCTGTCTGTGCTTGCTGTACCAGTGCAGTCTTGGCCAGAATGGAAAACCCCAAACTCCAGTTGAGTGGCCTGTGTTTGTATGTCAGGCTTGCTATAAGCTCTCTTGCCCCTATTCTCCTCTTCCCTAGATGGAATTCCCAGGTGGAGTCTACCTTCCTCCATTGTAGGCATTTCTTTTACATTTTTTACTAGAAAAGATCATCCATGCATAGAGCCAAAAAACATCAGTGCTAAATATCCGAAGTATAGGAAATGGGCTATGTGGGTTTTCTTGCCTTAGACCTCTTCTCAGTGGGTGACTCTAAGCTGTCTTTTTTTCTTAGACAGTGGTGTTTGAAGAAATTTCCAGATGAGGTCAGATCACTGATTAAACTCATGTCCTGCTTTTGGCTCTGCTGGACCATCCAGAGCAGTCTTGCTGATACTTGAGGCTCTGCCAACAGAATCTACACCAAATGCTTTGGGCTGTGTGGGGTTTGCTGCATCACAGAATGATAGGGTTCTCTCTCACCTTGCGTAACTGTGGAAACAAGTTTGAAAAGACACCTTTTAAAATATCTATTCTATTTCTTTGACTTGCCATGGACATAACTTTTTTTTTTTTTAAGATTTTATTTATTTATTTGACAGAGAGAGACACAGCGAGAGAGGGAACACAAGCAGGGGGTAGTGAGAGAGGAAGAAGCAGACTCGCCGCTGAGCAGGGAGCCCGATGCGGAACTCGATCCCAGGATCCTGGGATCATGACCTGAGCCGAAGGCAGATGCTTAACGACTGAGCCACCCAGGCGCCCCTGGACATAACTTTTTATGCAGTGATAATGGCACTCCTAACCCCCATAAGAGGTTAGGGATAAGTGAGCTCGTTAGGGATAAGTGAGCTCGTTTTCACCTTTCATTATGGGATAGTGGGAGAGACCCTGGCTCAGTGTAGTTAGATGGGTGTTAAGGAAGGGAGACTCTAGGAAGAGGCTTCTTTTCTAGATCTCTTCTAGAGTCATTATTTCAGTCACAGTGAGGACAGTTAGGGTGTTTTGCAGTTTCCCACGTTCTGTCACATATATGATCTCATTTGATCCTAAGCAACCCCATGAAGCAGGAGTTTGATGTACCATCAGTCCTATTTTGTAGATAGAAAAGAGTGTTGGGATGAGTTGCTTAAGGGACTTAGCATAAGTGTTCAATTAGATTTTTTTTTTTTTTAAGATTTTATTTATTTGACAGAGACACAGTGAGAGAGGGAACACAAGCAGGGGGAGTGGGAGAGGGAGAAGCAGGCCTCCCGCAGAGCAGGGAGCCCGATGTGGGGCTCGATCCCAGGACCCCGGGATCATGACCTGAGCCGAAGGCAGACGCCTAACCATCTGAGCCACCCAGGCGCCCCAGATTTTTTTTTGAAATCTCCATATGGTGTTTTTGTGTGTTTTTGTTTAACACTATGCCCTTCTATATCATGTTGTGGGGTCCTCCTATTACAAGGCTACTCAGAGGTGGATGGACAGTCTAGACATGTATATTATTTAAATACTCAAAAACTAAAATTGTTGCTTCTGGAATAATTTGGGGGGTAGGCAGCATCAGGTGGTAGGCAGTTGCTGAAAGGATGCTTGATTTTGCTGTTTGTGAATAGCTGCTCTTTGGCAGTGAAGAAGAAACACGAGAGGTCTACCGTCAGCTAGTGAATTCCTTAGGTACCCTGAAGACAGCTTTGGGCAGAGAGAACCTAGGCCCGAGAAATTTACCCAAGTTTCTTGAGTCTCTAGGCCTTTACTATAGGTGACTCATCTTTTGTTCCTTGTCATCAAGGAGGGGGACTGCTCTAGAAGGAGAAGGCTTTGACTTTCCTTTTAGAGTGGGTGCTTTCTCAGCTACAGTCCGATCTCAGGTGACTTGGGATTGAGGCTTTCCCAGAATGGAAATGGAGTCATTCACTGTATGAAGAAGGATCTCATTCTGTGTGTTGCTGTTTCTCCCCACAGTGGGCCACCTTGAGGATGGAGAGAGGCGCCAAGGAGAAAAACCACCAACTTTACAAGCCCTATACCAATGGTAAGACTGGCTCTTCCTTCTTATCCCAAACAGTCCCTTTGAAACATGTTCCTAAGTGCTTTTAATTCCACACATACTCTTCACTATATCAAAGGGAGGATATGGACTCTGAATATTTTTTAATGATTTTTATTTATTTATTTATTGGGAGAGAGAGTGCGGGCAGGGGGAGGACCAGAGGGAGAGCGACAAGCAGACTCCATGCTAAGCACAGAGACCAATGAGGGGTTCGATCCCAGGACCCTGAGATCATGACCTGAGCTGAAACCAAAGAATTGGATGCTTGACTGACTGAGCCACCCAGGCACCCCTGGACTCTGAATATTTTTAGCATGCTTCCTCCCAGCATGCTGCTTGACATGGATATTCTCTTTTGCAGGAATCATTGCAAAAGATCCCACTTCACTAGAAGAAGAGATCAAAGAAATTCGTCGAAGTGGTAGTAGTAGGGCTCTGGATAATACTCCAGAGTTTGAGCTCTCTGACATTTTCTACTTTTGCCGGAAAGGAATGGAGACCATTATGGATGATGAGGTGACAAAGAGATTCTCAGCAGAGGAATTGGAGTCCTGGAACCTGCTGAGTAGAACCAACTATAACTTCCAGTACATCAGCCTTCGGCTCACCGTCTTATGGGGGTTAGGAGTGCTGATTCGCTATTGCTTCCTTCTGCCACTCAGGTGAGGGCAGGCCGGATGGGGATTAAAGGCCTGAGCTGCTGGCTGCCTAAGCCCGGGGCATGGTTGGCCTCCCTGTGTCGCTCTGCTTTGCTTTCCCATTTTAGAAAGGAGCATAGTTTGATTCTGTCACCGGCCAGTCCATCTGACTCTTGGAAGGGTACGCTGGGGGTTATCTTTTAAAGGCCCTTGGATTCTCTGCATATCAGACAGAAATCGTGGGGTTTCTTAAAATCAGACTACTCATCTAGATGGCCTAAACAGGGACAGGGAACAAGGTGTACTTTCTGGCCACTCCTCCCTGGGCATGGCTGATGCTTTCCTGCAAGCTTACCTCTCTAATACAGAGGCAATATTGAGCTCTCAGTTTTTCTGTACCACGTGCTATTCTGAGTACGCCTTGCGGGCTGCCGGTACCTCAGGCTCTACTTCCTGTTGCTCCCTAGAGAAGCTCTGCTTCCGCCAGGGTGCGGAGCCAAAGGGAAGGGTAAGACAGCAGGACAGCAGGTGCCTGAGGGCAGAGCAGCCAACAGTAGGCTTTTCCATCATTCTGGCTGCCTGATGGCTGAGGAGATAGCATCTACTGAGAGCCAAATCCATAGCTCACTGTCAGTTTGGAATTAAAATGATTTCTGCTCTCTTTTCTAGATGAAACTCTTACCTGGATCCTAGGTGATCAGATGGTCTTGGGGTTGGTTTTCGTGACGCTCACTTTCATCTTCACACGTTCCAGTCTATCCGTAGTGCAAGGGTTTGTTTGCTATGTTTTCACATGTCTTCTTCTTACAGGATAGCTCTTGCTTTTACTGGGATTAGCCTTCTGGTGGTAGGCACGACCGTGGTGGGATACCTGCCAAACGGGAGGTGAGTGGTTTGCGAGAGTCCGTGTCTGGAGGGTACTTAGTTCTGCAATGGCAGCTCCAGCCAGACCACTCCTTTGGGGACAGCCAGACCCACGGCATCTTAGATAGATAAGATAACCCATTGATAACAGTGGCGTCAGCATTAAGATTGTATTTTTCACCAGTCACGCACTTCCCATTTTAAAGACAAGGGAGGAACCTCACAACCGTGGAGTCCAGGGCCAGCAGATTTTTTTTTTTTTTAAGATTTTATTTATTTGACAGAGACACAGCGAGAGAGGGAACACAAGCAGAGGGAGTGGGAGAGGGAGAAGCAGGCTCCCCGCAGGGCAGGGAGCCCAATGTGGGGCTCAAATCCAGGACCCCGGGATCATGACCTGAGCCGAAGGCAAACGCCCAATGACTGAACCACCCAGGCGCCCAGGGCCAGCAGATTTTGCAGCATGTCATTTAGTTTTGAGCATTCTGCTGTGTTGATAAATTGGTAAAAGGAAAAGAAATATAGGTAGGGCTTTTTTTGTGGAGAAATTTGTTCCTTCTGGAAGTTCTGGGGCTAGCTCTCTTCTTCCCTGGGCTGGTGAGGTTAGACTCTCTGTCCTTGGAAAGGAAAGGAATCGAGGAGGCTCACCTTTGCTGGAAATTTGAGGGCTATAAATTCTAAACCCAGTCACTTCAGTAAATAGAAGCACTTCTCGTCATTTCTCTGTTTCCTCATTACATAGGCATAAAGACACTTGTACACCGTAGAGTTTTACCATATGCGGTAATACTTATAAAAACATCTGCAGTTGTAAAGGGCTGTAGGCAGTGATATAGTTACATTGTTAGAGGCCGTAACTTTTCCCGACTTCCTATGTATAAAGTAAAAATAAAAATCTTCATCCTGTCCTACCAGGTTTAAGGAGTTCCTGAGTAAACATGTTCACTTAATGTGTTACCGGATCTGTGTGCGAGCCCTGACAGCCATCATTACCTACCACGACAGGTGAGGGCACTTTGCGTGACACGGGGAAATGGCATTGGCCAGCGAGGGCTCTTCTGGGCTCTCAGAGCCCATGAGGTGGGTGAGGTAAGGGCTGAGTTCCAGATCAGTTGTTTCACATGGATTTTGTTGTTTTGCGTTCTTTTTAAACACAGGGAAAACAGGCCTAGAAACGGTGGCATCTGTGTGGCCAATCACACCTCTCCAATTGACGTCATCATTTTGGCCAGTGATGGTTATTATGCCATGGTAAGACCATTTTCTGTTGCTTTCTTGGGTAAGTAAGAGCTTTAGAATGCTCAGGTCTGGGATGCTTCTGGACCCTTCAGAAAGCCCTTACTTAGGAATATAAACGTGGAAACATGTTTTTACACATGGGTTCCAATCTAGATTGTCGCCTCTGTTTCTGTTGCTTTGAGAAATCCTTGGGACTTTGATAGGGGGTATTCTGAGCAGGGTACTAACTAAGAGTGTGGTTGGAGATTAGACTTTGGATGTTTAGGCAGACCAAGGACAGGGAAGGAGGATTTGAAAGGACTGGGTTCAAGGGCATTGGAGAATTTGCCCAGGAAAAGCATTTTTACACAAGGTATTATTTCTTCATGATTTCTTTTTTGGGTTTTCAGCTATGTTTTTAATGATGTATCTTTGATATCACTGAATAAAAGGCAAAATTTAAGATTCAGAGAGTCTAATAATGGTTTCTTAATAGAAACCTATGCTTGTCAAAATGTTAGAGGGTGAGAGGTTGGGGTACTTTCCTTTTGGGATCTGGGGCTGTCTCCACAGAGTGGGGGATTTGTGTGAGGATGGCTTCACTCCCGGTTATTCCTTTCTGTGAGATTAGGTGGGTCAAGTGCACGGGGGACTCATGGGTGTGATTCAGAGAGCCATGGTGAAGGCCTGCCCACACGTCTGGTTTGAACGTTCTGAAGTGAAAGATCGCCACCTGGTGGCTAAAAGGTAAATCCACAAAATGCCGTTGCTCTGTATGATCAGTTAGAATGAACGCGTTTTAGGGGTGGTTATCCCTCCACCGTAGAATCATAGCGTCTTCTACACTGAGCCTGTACTGCTTTCATAATAAAACATTTTTTTCCCTAAGACATGGAATATAAGAAGGTATAGAAACCTTGGTATTATTTGTCAAGTTAGTAATCTCTCAACCTTTTTCGTTCCTTCTACTCATTGTAATAAACCACATATGAACTTTTAAGGCTATTTGAAATCTCAAGGTGAACTCATTATCACAAATAAAAACAAACTTAAGGCAATGGAAAAAAGGTAGAGCTGGTGTACATAATAGCAAGAGCTTTGCAGGAAACCGAGAGGAATGAAGACTCAGCTGAGACCATCTTCTACAGGGACAGGTGAACCTGCCCCGGATTCCCTTTACTGCATCTCTCAGGGACAGTGCTAAGCCAGGTGGACTGTAGGTTTAACCCAACACGGGTGTCAGGAAGCCCAGAAATCCAGTAACAAGTGTTTATTGAGGGTGCTGTTAGCAAGGCCCTGTGGCAGGCACATCCTTTAGGTCGTCCCAAGTCTGAGCAGTGTCCTCTACATAGACCTTAATACTTAACTGAACAGCTGGATTAGTTAAATAGTCATCTGATTCTCCCTGTCTGTATAAGTTTTGTCTTTATGAGATTGACTGTGGGTTTATAAAAGATCATCATATTTGTTAACTTGCTTTCATACGCCATCCGGTGTGACATCTGCATAGCTTATTTATAAGTGCATTTTGATGATGATGGATGTAAGGCTGTCTGAACCTTTGTTTTCTTTTTCCCTTCCAAAGACTGACTGAGCATGTGCAGGATAAAAGCAAGCTACCCATCCTCATCTTCCCAGAGGGTAAGAAGGAGTCGATCCCTATAGAGAGCTTCTGTGTGGGAGGGTCCGGAGGCCATGCAGGATGGTTTTATCCTGTTTGAAGAGCCATTAGAAGATTTTTTCTTAATATATTTAGTTCTTAAACTCCTAATCTCTGAGGTAAAAGGACCAAAAGAAATTGCACATTTTACTCTCCTGTGTTTTAGGAACCTGCATCAATAATACATCAGTGATGATGTTCAAAAAGGGAAGTTTTGAAATTGGAGCCACGGTTTACCCTGTTGCTATCAAGGTACAAGAC
This sequence comes from Phoca vitulina, assembly GCF_004348235.1. Classification (NCBI taxonomy): domain Eukaryota; kingdom Metazoa; phylum Chordata; class Mammalia; order Carnivora; family Phocidae; genus Phoca; species Phoca vitulina. Next base: position 2,904,417 of record NW_022589718.1, on the reverse strand, counting down.
CTCTGAGGGCGCATGTGGTCATTGTCACAGCTGCCGTGAATGGGACACAGCGAGAGAAAGGGGAGGAAGAAGGTGGTGTCACCGGCCAGCGGGTCCGTCCTCCGGTGGAGCAGCTTGGGCTGGGCTAGTGTGGGTAGAGTGTGCTAGAGGAGGAGAAAGGAATTGTTCACGGTTCACAGCCCGCTAGAAGGGACAGGGGAGTGTCTGAATGAGGACCAGCCCGTTCTAGCCCACACCTCGCTGCCATCACCAGATTCAGGAAATGGCAAACTCTTTCACAAGCTTTGCATGTTGTGCCCCGCTTATGACATCTTCATAAATCTTTCAGGAGTGGAAGGTGCTCCACTTGAAGAGGAGGCTTGCTGTAGGGAGTGGGGGGTATGGCCCAGCTGGATGTGTACATTTGGTGGAGAGGGGAGCATGGATGGCTACAGATGTGTCCTTAATACTGAAGGAAGAAACAGCTCCACTTCTTTGGGTTGTGGTATCATTGTAAACACCAGGAACTATTGATGAAATGAAATGCATATCAAGAGCTTGTCTAGGCTGTCCCCCACCTTTTAGGAACTTGTACTTCAAACTCACTGGGAAGATGGGATTCAGTTAGTCAGTTTCCTCTCTCCGCCTTTACATCCATCTGGTTTTATAAATCCGTACGTTGTACTGTTTCTATTGGCAGTGTCGTAGCCAATGAGGTTTATCCGAGGTGCGATTATTGCTAATTGAAAACTTTTCCTAAAAGAATGTTATTACTCACATTATTACTTCTAAACACTACAGGCTGTTGTCAGTGTGTTTAGTGCTTACATTGAAATCTCGGATCAGGGTAGAACAGCAAGTACATTTGTGCCAGTTCTATTTAAAATTTAGTCTCCACCCTTTCGCAAGGGTCCGCGTGTTATCTGCAGAGCACTCTGTGGAGAGGATCCGCGTCACTTAGCACAGCCAGTGCAGTGCAGGAAGAGGGGTCTCTCTTGGGGCGACGAATGCTTACCAGCACTCCCCTTTGCCATGGAGGCCGAGCACTGGGGCAGCAGTGGTAGATGCATGGTGGCTGGAGGAGAACTGGCTGACCCATGGGTTAGGGCTGCCCAGGCCACCTGTTGAGGATGCTGTCTCTGGGAACAGCACGAAAGAGAACAGTCTGTTAGCGGTGTCTGCCATGGGAGGAGAGCCTGGGGAGTGGTGTCTATGTCTCCTGCATCCCATCCTGCATTTCAGTATCCAGTGCTCCCCATACATGGGCAGTAAAAACAGTATTAGAAGAGGCCATTCCTTACTGTTTGCTTCAGAACATCAGTTCTTTTTGCTGTATCAGCATCCCCTGGAGGGACTGGGAAAATGCAGATTGCTGGGTGTTTCTGAACTTGGATTTCTAACCTGTTCCGGGGTGCTCCAGATGGGCTGGTTGGGAACCACACTTGGGGAGCCCTGCTGTGGAGCAGTGGTTCTTAAACAGTTTTGAGACATGGACCCCTAGGCCACTTATGGCTCCTCTCCAAAGAAAAAGTCATGTCAGCTTTACATATAATTTCATTCTGTCCACAGATTTATTTAAGGCCACTTAGGATTAAGAACTGCTCTACAACAACGTTGCTAGTTGTGTAAAGCCTTCATTGGTAACCAAATTTGGATAACCTTAGCAGTTTCAAGGCTCTTACTATATTTCCACCAAAATTAGGCCATTATTTGATTTTGAGAAATTTATTGCAATTTTGAGTTTCTGCGGCCTTTTTCTATCTATAGTGTCAGCCCAGCATGGAACAGAGATTCAGCTCTAAACAAAGGGCTCTCACATTTGATGTCAACTATTTTATCCATATAGTGCTTTATAAAATATAACACCATTTTCTTCAAAACATAAGCATTCGTTTCTGTTTAAAACTCATTCTTCTCCCTTATTTCCCTTTGCTATTATAATGTAAGCTCACGGAACTTTCTATAGTTAAATTTAAATTTCTTAGTTTAGTCTGTAATTTAATCTAAATGTCTTCCTTCCTGTGTAGTCAGGTCCACGGCTAGGCATACTTATCAGAAGCTGTGAACAGTTTCTGTTCTGAGAATCATGAAATCTAGGCTTGAGGAGCCTGAAAGATCCTGTGGTTCACACCCAGCCCCACTCCGTCAAGGGCGACTCCTCCAGCATCCCTGCCGGTGCTGCTCTCGAGCTTCTCCAGGGAGAGGGCGTTTCTCACACCGGTAGCAGCTTGCCCCTGCGGGATCACTCTTGCCATTCCAGCTCCTTTTGTTTTTCCACACTCTGGTCCCCGTCTTTGCTTTATAGTCACAGCCTGAGGTCGTGTGTGTGATAGCCCCTCAGACATTCGCTAGCAGTTGCAGGACGCTCCGGGCATTCTCTTTGAGGACTCAGTTCCTTTGGTTGCTTCTTACGTAACTTCCTCCCTCACCTCTCCCCCACTGCTTACCTGCCACTTAGATTTCTCTTCTGGTGGGTGAGACTGCGGGTCACAGCTTCAGCCACGTTGCCCACAAAATGCAGCCTTCGCTTCCAGTAGAGTCATTGGCAAAAGAAAGTATCTGGTGAGCCTGCTGCTTGGTGGGAAGCGCAGCACGTGCGTGGCGGAGGCCTCGTGAGCTGTCGTGCGTGCCTCAGGTGCTCTGAAGAATGCTGGTGACGCCATCAGCCCAGAGCCTCCTGCTCACAGCTAGCTTTGTTCGTGCTGTCATCACGGAAGTATATCAGAAGCTTTGTCGTTGTTTTCTCCTTGGTCAGGGGCACCAGAAATGATATTAAAAAGTTGGTATCTTTGGGTGAGGTACTGTAGAAGTATGGATGAATGAATGAGGCAGTGTTGGAGACAGGCGAAGCATGTGTGGTGGAATGTTCTAATGGTTAAATCTGGGGAATGGTGGTAGGAGAGTATCTTACCCTGTTCTCTCCGGTTTGCGATATGCTTGAACATGTTAAGAATTACATACACCTATGAGTGAGGAAGGCGTGAAATGGGTCAAAGAGGGAGCTCATTTGTTTGAGGAAAGCAGTTCGGGGAGTCCTCCCTGATGATCGACAGCAGAATCTTGAGTCCATTGGGAGGTTCATGTTGCTAGAGGTCAGAACTGCCCGGGCATAGAATTACTTCAGAAGTGTTCGTGGAGGGGTCTGAGAGCGGCTTTCTGGAACTGATACTGCCCTAGGTGACGCGGTCACAAAAGCTGCTGGCGACACCCACGTTTTGTTAGAACTACTGACTTCTTACCATCCAGTTTTCCACTGCTTTTCAGTATGACCCTCAATTTGGTGATGCCTTCTGGAACAGCAGCAAGTATGGGATGGTGACGTACCTGCTGAGAATGATGACCAGCTGGGCCATTGTCTGCAGCGTTTGGTACCTGCCTCCCATGACCAGAGAGGTGGGTACTCACACCGTGCAGAGGTCTTGGCTTCCTTCTGTGTGACTCCAGCCTGTGTTGAGTGGTCTTACTTATTCTTTCTTACAGACAGATGAAGATGCCGTCCAGTTTGCAAATAGGGTGAAATCTGCCATTGCCAGGCAGGGAGGGCTCGTGGACCTGCTGTGGTGAGTCAGAGCTGGGTTTTATCTGCAGAGTCTAGCAGGATGTGAATTTCTGAAGCAGATGCTGAATTGTCTCCTTTTACGAAGAATCCGCCTCTCCCTGGTGTGGAGAATTAAGCTCGCCAGCCTTGGAGAGTGAGCAGTGTGACTCCTTTCTCCTAGTTCCAGCTCAGAAGTGTCCCATGCTGCCTTGACCTTGGGCACACAGAGCCCAGCATGCTTGGTCTGAAGCAGTTGATTCTCTGTACCTTCTGGGGTCTGTACCCGTCTGCCAGGGCACCCAGACAGTCCTTGTCTCTTTAGGTAGGGGTGACCTGATGCTGGTCTGGAAGCTGCCTAAACTGGGCTCTCTAATCTTATATATTTGGTAAAACTGGACCATCCTTAGAAAGGCAGAAGTTTCATTTATTACGTTTAGTTGTTCCTACTAGAGCAGGAGTTGGTGAGCTCTCTCTGTGAAGTCAATAAATACTGTAGACTTTGTGGGTCATGCGGCCACTGTCGTGACTGCTTCAATCTGCCACTCGTGTGACAGCACCCGAGACCATATGGAAACACATGAGCATGCCTGGGTTCCAGTAAAATGTTCTCAGAACAGGTGTCAGGCTAGGTTGGGCCCACGGGCCATAGTTGTGGACCCTTACGCTAGAGTATGAGATGGTTAGACCCCAAATAACAGGAGCTGACTTGGGAGGAGTGCTGGTTCAGGGAAATCATTCCACCCTCTAGGACCCTTCGTTTTAAGCACAAGGGTCAGCTCTATGGGGCACTTGACTAAAGTGGGCATTATGGGAAAAGGATGTAGTAGAGATTCACATTTTAAACTGACATGTGGGTCCTCAGGTGATGGCATGGTCCTCAAGCACTCATTGTGAGCCAGGCACTGTGCCGCTGCCGGGGATGACCTCACCCCATCCTCACAGTAAACCCATGCAGTGTAAGAACTGTTACTCCCATTTCACAGATGAGACAGCAGAACTCAAAGGGGTCCGGAAACTTTCTCAGAGTTGCAGAGGAATCAGGGCACCAGACTTTGAACCCAGGTCTGACAGGCTGCTAGAGCTGGAATGTTTAACCACTGTTCCACATTCCCTGTCCGCGGGGCTACCTTTAAAAAGGCACCTTTGCTGTGGATTGTAAAGGGCATCGCACATAGGAGAGCGTTCGCTGTGAGGTCTGTCCAGTGATGGGGCGGGGGGGGGGGTTGTGCTTCGTCAGACTTTCTCTGCCACCTCCACCTGCATAACTCAGAGGGGGAAGTGTAGGTGTAGCAGAAAGCCTGAAGGTGGACTGGGGTTTCCGTCAGGCACTGAAGGTAGGTGATGCTAATTCTAGGGTGTAGGCGAGCAGTTGGGGTGCCAGTTAGGAATGGGACTTTGAAGAAGCAGATCCCAGTGTAGAGGTCGTCGTCAGCCCAGGAGTCTGAGAGTGACTTGGATTTCTCTCCAGCACCATCCTTCAAGCATGGAAGAAGTAAGGACTCGCAGTTCCCCTTGTGTTCGTTGTTGGCGTGCATCTCTGGGTCTGAATCTTAACAGACTTTATTTCACAGATCAGATTTACAGATGCATTACATTCTCAGTAGTTCTTAAAGCTTGGCTCACCTTTCGTGATGCCAGAATAGCTCCTTTATCTGTTGTCGGGTGAGGGTGAATGTTTGAGTAGAAAGCGTTGTAAACTCCTTGGTAGGTAGGTTTGAGCGATTACAAAGTACGTTGAACGTGAGTAGTGACTTCTGACCCCAGGGCAAGAGTGAGAGATTTAAGGTAGAAACGGTGGAATTGGGGAGTGCCGGGTCAGTATCTGAGGTCACCCTCACGGGGGAGAGAACCATGGAGTGCTTTTGTTTCTGACAGGTTCTTCTGGGGTTTTGAGCAGCGTGGTGCTGTGATGTAAGGGTGGGTAGGAGGCCGTCTTTGCTATTACACCACACTTTCTCTCATCAGGGATGGTGGTCTGAAGAGGGAGAAGGTGAAGGACACGTTCAAAGAGGAGCAGCAGAAGCTGTACAGCAAGATGATCGTTGGGAACCACGAGGACAGGAGCCGGTCCTGAGCCTGCGCCTCGCGCTGGCTGGAGCTGCCACCTGCAGATCCTGACCCGCGAGCCAGCTGGAGTTGCTGCTCCCGCGCCCCCGCCGCCCCCGCCGCTGCACCCTTTCCAACTCCGGGGCTCCTCAGGCCGCTCTGGATCCCAGGACTCCAGCTTCTTCAGACCCGCCCCAGAGATCCCTGGGCGCACTGTCTGAAGTGGACGCTGCTGGGGCTGCTGCCCGGGATGAGATGCCTTCTTGTCTCTTTTACACTAAGTCCGTTGGAGGAATGCCATTAAAGTCACCTCTCCACCTGTACGTGTGTGGGGCTGAGTGGTTGGGGAGAAGCAGCCACGTTCCCGTGTTCAGGACATTAGGATGTCAGTCTGTTACAGATGCCACATGCCAGGGACTTTGTTGGGGAAAGGGTCCCCCCATTTGTGAGGAGAGGCACTGCCGAGGCAGTGTGACTTGCTTCAGCCTAAATATCACCCCCCGAAGCCTCGGAGCTCTGCAGACTGGATAAAAGGAAAACCGCTGTCTGCGGGGGCTTGCGGCAAAATGAGGTTTTAATTCTTGCGCTCCTGCCCACGGGCAGTCACCAGAGGGGATGGCAAGAAGCGAGGTGGACCGGTGACTAGGGTGTGGTGGGAACCAAGAGTCATTTTGTGTTCAAACTCCACTGCTAACCCTGAACTCCCATGTGACTTGCTCTTTGTTAACTGGTGCCTCAGTTTCCCCATCTGTAACCTGGATCAGGAGGGGAAGGGTGGTGATACCTACCTCACAGGGTTGTTGTGGGGATTGAAGTGCTACTTTAAAGGACAAGTTGTTCAGTGTTACAAGTATAGGTCCATGAAACGTGGCAGGAAAAGGTCTGAACTCAGAGCTGCTGCAAAGGGCTTTGAGTTTGTTTTTCTGAGTAAATAAAATTGTCTTTGATGGTCAATTAATTGAGGGGTTTTCCCCTTCACTCTTTGTCCCCCGGATGTAGCCCTAGGCAACACGCTTCGTACCGCAGTTACAGTTCTCTGACTCGACCAAAGCCCCGAGACTGTAGGGAATCCACTTGACTTCTGGAATGAGGAATAGTAGTGTTCAGAAGAAGCTCCTCCTCGTATCAGATGTTTGCCTATCTCTCTGATTAACTTAGAACTTCCAGCACAGACTGAAATGTGGATTTCTCCACCGATGGGTCCCTGGGATTAGAGGCGTGTGAAGAGGCACCATTTGTTGGGGACAAGGGCAGGGCAGTCTGGATGTAAGGACAGTGGGAAGCAGCAAGGAAATAGGCGGGCAAGGTAGGAACAGAGGCTCTGGAAGGGTTAGTGAGGGGACAGGATGGGCAGGTGGCTCTTGGGTGCACTGTGGGCTTCCACACAGCCGGAGGAAAACTGTGGGCTTCCTGGGTCCCCTGCGCCCACCTACAGTCACCGTGAAGGCGGATCCAAAGCCAAGCAACCCTCACCACTTCTGGCTCCGAGGGTGTACCAGTTTCACATCCCTAACAAGAGAGAGTTGCCTTCCCCCACAACCATTTACCCATCTCTCCGTCCCTCCCCACTCCCACCCACTGGCTCCAGCATGGCACAGCTGTGGCCCCTTTCAGGATTTGCACCAGCCGTGGTAAGCGTCACCTCTCCCAGACTGCCCTCTGGCCTGTGCCTAGGGATGAGGTGGAGGGCAGCCCTGCTCCTGAGGCACTGACTTGATAGCACTTGGCCTTCCCTGCCCTGACTGCTTCCGGTTCCTTTGCCTCCCTTGCTAGCCTTCCATTTCCTCTTACCTGCCCTATTGCTAACCAGTGAAAAACGATTTTTCTTTCCAATAAAAACCCTGTTTTGACTGTAAGGAACAGCCTCTTATGAACTGTTTTACGAAGAGTAAACAGTGGTTTTCAGCCTTTAGAGGAGGCAATATGTTTATAGTGTTTAAAGACCATCCAGAATGATCTTTAAAATCGGTTTTGAAGATCAAGTTCCCTTTTTTAGAAGTTCTTTTTTAAAAAGCTCTGTTGTTTAGTACGTTTGTATCATGATTTTCACAGGTGTGCTGAAAAGATCAAAACAGAGTATTAAAAATATGCCTATCTGTTGATGACCTAGCAGAGGATTGCAAGAGCCTGGGTTAGAATCAGCTGCTGTGTAAAGAAATACTTGTGGACACTAAGCAAGGATTATTTCACTGTTTTACTAAGAGAAGAGATGTGAATTACACCCCCAGAAAAGCAATTTCTAAAATTTTCATTTAGTGCTTGTCGTAAGTATGAAGACTCATCAAACTACACAGCCATCCTTTTTAATTGGGGACCTGCAGGCCCCGCATTACCCCTAAGTCAGATGCTTGATTTGGGATAACTGGACAGGTCTTAGGTGGTAAAGCCTTACAACACGCAGGAACGACAGATCAATGTAAAGCAATGTCAAGTACGGAATACTCTCATGCTTAGGATCCTCGCAACAACGAGGATGATTCGGGAATAAAACCAACGGCATCAATTGGTGGGATGAGCACTGGCCAGCTTCTAATCCCACTTCCAAACCTGCTGCTCATTTGCTGTTTTGACTTTATTTCTCCATTTCCTGATCCACAATTAAGGACTTGGGCTAGATGGCCTCCAGAGCTCTTTCCACCTCAAATGTCCGTAATTTAAAAAACCCTGGTTCAAACTTTAGTTCTGGGTTCTAAAGTCATCTGGTTCAGAAGTAAGTCCGTTTGTATCGGTTTAGTCCCTCTAGAACATAGGGCTAGTGGACACTCCAGTAGAGGCTGTCCCTCAGTGTTTTAGGTGAAGTGGGGCTGCGTGGGTTTGAGTGTGGATCTCGGCAAGCTGTTTCCATTCAACCGGGAGGTATTGTTGTTCCAGCTAGTTAGAGAAGGAGCTTTCCAGAAAGGCTAGTAAAGTTCCCCGGTCAGAGGGAGCTCAGCAGAAGGCCGTCAGCCAGGCCAGAGCTCCGCAAGCTCAGCCTGATGGAGCAGTTTGAGATGGTGGCCTTGGGACAGGAGAACCAACTTGAGCACTTGCTTCTTTACTCCCTGCGGCTGCCCTTCCGAGGGGAAAAGAGGCTGGCCGTGAGGGGGCAGGGAGCGCCCCGCGGTGCCCCGAGTGCCCAGCCCTTGGCAGCAGCACCCCGCCGACAGCGCCGACAGCGGGCGCCAACCCTGCCCACCCGCAGAGGTGTTCTGGGTCTGGAGAGCCTGCCGTTCCTTCGGGGAACTGCCCCCGAGCCCCGTGGTCCGTGGGGTGGGTGCCCCCGCGTCCGGGCCACAGCAGCGACAGCGAGCCCGCCGTGGTGTGCCTCCGGGGCGCACGCGCGCTGTGTGGCCTGGGACCTGCGGGCCGGAAGGGCAGCGGCACGCACTCTGGGTCTCGGACCGGCTAGGAGACGGCCGTCCGGCCATCCATCTTCCGTGGCGCTAACAGCCCCTCTCCCCCCCAGTCAATATGTCTCTCTCCGATGGGAAAGTTAATAAATTTTGCTCTAGATTAAAAGTATTGATCATTTCATTCGTAAACGATAAATAAAAAGGGGGGACTTTTCATTGCAGCCGGGGTAGCGTCTGGTGTATTTTGCCAGTGCAATCGCGCCAGGCGTGGGGGGGGGGGGGGGGGGGGGGGCTTCTCATATGCATTCCGGCCGGCCAGCTGCATTGATTTTCTATTAGTCTCCCCAGCACCACCCAGTAACACATCATTTCAGTACCTGCTATTAATGGTCTTTTGATAAATAATCACTTGTAAGTCAATAAATTTTTATTAAACAGTGTGGCTCTTTGATTTATTAAAATCCGACCGTGTTTGTCTGGGAGAAAAGGGATGCTGAATTGAAGTGGAGGCTTTCATACATCTTCCTGACGCCGAGCAGTCACCGCACACTCCAGAGAAAAACAATTGCATTTTAACAGAAACAAAACAGCCGAGTTTGGAACTTGAGCCCGGGGAAACTTTATCTTCGTCAGTCTGATCCTTTCCTCTGCAGGGAGCAGCGGCGGGCCGGAGGGCGCCGTGTCAAGAACTTTGTTTGCTTCCGAGAGCGGTGAGGTACCTTGGCCGGGCCCCGCGTGCGCGCGCGCACACAACGCACACGCACACGCACCCGCACACGCACCCGGGGGCAGCACAGAGCCTGCGCCGTCCCGCAGGCCACCCCACCTGCTGCACCCCCGACTAGGCACCCTTGACAAGCAGGCATCGGGGACCCATGAGAAAAGTTGGACTGCAGGGCCTTTCGGCTTCCATCCCCACCGAATCTCCCAGGTCCCATCTTGTGACAGGAAATGCCAAGAGATACGTTACATTTTATGTAGAGATCTGGCTGTATGGATGATTTTTTAAAAGTGGGCCAATAGCTGAAGACTGGAGGTCTTTTTTTGTGAGATGGTCAGTGGCATTAAAATGTGCTGTAAAGGGTTGACAAGTTTTCGTTGAGGCTAATACGAATAATACCCCACAGGGTTTGTCATGGATACAGAGGCCCAAGCACTGAATACAGAAGCAGAACGCCCAGCCCCGACGGAAGCAGGAGAAAGGGGGAGAATGTGGCTAGTAAAATGTTTTTATTAAAGCTCACGGGTGGAACTCCTTGACTCTGGCCCTATCCAGGCTACTACTGTGACTCTTTTTCCCTTCCTGGTCAGTGTGACAGGTGTTAACAGGAAGACGTGCAAAGTGGGGACCGCTAGTAAGAAGTTCAGGTGAGGGCTTTAATGTTTTTAAACATTGTAGGTTATTTAATGTTTAAATTACATTTTTAAATGTTTTTAAAATGTAATGTTTTAAACCCGCTGCAAGACTTCTCTGTTGTTGCTTGGAGTTCCTTTTCTGTCCTGGTCTTGGCGGGGAAAGCTTCAAGGGAACCTCAAAGGGGAACAGGAAGTTGGGGAGCAGAAAACAAACGCTTGACGCACCGGGCAGGTGAGTACTGATGCGGGTTCTCAGGGGCGTGGCCCATTCTGCCCCCACACGCAGGAGGTTGGCCAAGGAGCCGGGCTCCCCCTTCCAAGGAGCTCAGAGCCTGTGCCTGAGGCTTGAGCCTCACCCCAACCCCCCCCGGGGAGGGGGGCATGTAGTGGTGGCCCAGGCAGGAGAGCCACAGGGCAGCATGCACCTAGCTTTCTAGAACACGAGTAATATTGAGTATATTCTGTACTTGATATGTGCAAAATTCAAGTCCACTTTCAAGGTAAAACAGGAGACCTGTGAAATGTTTCACTTGGGGAGTTTACCTCTAGCCTCTGTTCATTGCCCCTCACTTCCTTTGACCTGTCCATATTGTTTCCACTCTGTTTTTAGGACTCTGGTGAGGAAAGTTGGAGGAGAATCATCTTAGAGTTTCTTGAGCTCCGTGAGTTTACTTCTGGTGCTTCGGAATCAAATACATTAAACTCTGGGACGGGGGTGACTCTCACTGCTGGGCAGCTAGTTGGGGGTTAGGGGTGTGAGGCTGACCCAGAGGAGTTACAAGGGACTTTGGGGCCATCACAGCGGGTACATGCACACCTGTAGATACAGCCAGGCAGTAGAGGCCAGGGGAAGGTGGAGGTTGGGAGGGAGTCAGGGTGCAGAGCTGAAGCTTCCAGAATGGAGGATTTGGTAATCCTAGAGAGCTAGGACAATGGATTTCCCTCCCTTGACCCCACAGCTCCCCAAATGCATATTCATTGCCTTTGAACCCCTCCATGCAGCACAGATTCAGCTCTGACTGGCTGGAAGTGAGGTCAGGAGAAGGTTAGCTGGTGCTTTCCCATCTCATCGCACCCAGAGTTCCAGGCCAAGACGGTCCTCGGCTCCCCGTGCTCCCTCCTGCCCTGTTTGCACTGTTCCTCCCTCGCTGAGGACTGGCTCTGAAGGAGCGGCCGGGGGAGGTGCCCAGCCTCTTGGGGTCTCTGGTTCCCGCCGCTGCTGCAGTGGGCTTGGGGAAGGGCTGCCTGCACTCCGATTGATCCACCAGCTGTGATTTGTCATTTCTCCGAGGCAGGCGCTGTTTTCTCTTGCTTCAGGAGGCCCCTTCGACACCTGCTTTATTTTTCTTCCTGCGCTGACGTGATGGGAGACAGGTGTTAAACTACTTAATCACTTTAAAATTGTTTTAATTTTCTGTTTTTTATTGATCTCTCCAGCACCAATTAATCAGTTCACTGGACCAGGCAGTTAGTACATTAAAAATTGTCAGGGAGGCCGTGCATCTTGCAAAATGTCTAAAAAATATTCGGCTAGCAAATTTCGTTTTCTTTGGCATGCAACAGTCCTTGGCCCACAGAGCTCGCACTTGCAAAGGACCTCTGGGAGTATTCAGGGTACAGGAGGGACCCTGGCCAGAGAGGCTTCCTGTGGGGGAAATGGAAGCAGGTGCCCTTTTCAGCGCTGATTTGCCACCTTTCCTTCCACTTTTGTTTTCTGCTTCCCACACAACTGGGTTTCCTTTCCCCAAGAGCGCTGGGAATTTTGGTGGAAGGGCGCACTCGCTCTGCGACCATGTGTCCTGACCCCCACAAGGGCAGGAATTCATGGTCTGTAACTGTTCTGCAGCCGGGCACCCAGCCCACAGCCAGATTTCCTCTCCCTGGGACGTCGGCACCTTTGATTTGTCCTTCTGATGTTGCCAAAGCCACCTCCCTGCGGCAGGGGGCCTGCTAAACTTGGTAAACTCTCTCTATTGGCAGGTGGCTGTGTGTCACACCGCCTTGTCCCTGGCACCCTGGTGATGAACTGAAGCCTTTCCACAGAATGTTCTGGACAACCCCGCCCCCACAGTCACCAGGTCCTGTGCTGCAAAGCCTTTGCCATCTATCTTTTATCACCCCTCCCGAAAATTATTTATTAACTGCTTGGCTGTACTTTCTGAATTAAATAAAAACACAGACAGAATAACCAGGGGCTTGAGTATCACTTCTTAGGGGTAGAAATTTGATTCCGGTTTTCCCATTTTTGCCTGACTTTCTATCACTCTCCAAAAGCAAGTGCCTTATTTTTTATGTGGCGAACTAAACATCCAACAGCCCGTGTGCAGGCTCTGAACTGTGTGTGCCCTCCCGGCGCCGCCCTCCCGGAGCATCTCCGTGCCCTTCTTCCTTCCTTCTGAGCTGCTCCCAGGACTAAAGGGCAGCTCTTCTTACCCACCCCCCCAAACCCCCTGCACCGCTCACACAAGCTGCCCCCCAGACACCTCAGGCGAATCAGGGCTGGCAGCCCCACCTGAGGAGGAAAAGGGCAGGAGCCCCAAGTTGTGGGGACGTTGGGGGCAAACACGGTCAGCCCCTGCATGCTGGCCGGCCGGACTTATCTTCCCCCAGCACCCAGCCCCACCCGCTCTGTATTAATTGGCATTTGATTGGGCTAGGGCATATAATCTAGTATTGATTTTCTCTCTGGACGCCACAGCTTTATTTGCTCACATCTGCCTTGTGTTTAATTGGTGCTTTGCTCTGGAAATGAGAGATCTGATCGGCTTGTTTAGTTTCTTTTCCTGGGGCACACAGGCACGCACACACCCTCGCGCTCTCAAGTTGGCCGGCCCGGCCCGGCCTCTCTCTGACCCACCCCCCAACAGCGAGGCCCTCCTGGCGGATAGCAGGAACACGGAATGACCCAGAAGGCTTCCTCAGAGACTCCCGGTCTTTACACTTGACCTCACCTGCAGTGGGCTGATCCTTCCTGGTGTGAAAGTGTGTATGACCATTCCTGGGGGGAAACACTGACTCCGGGGTCAGACCTGGGTTCAAATCCACCTCTTGCCTGTATGTGGCCTGGAGGCGAACCTATTGGATCTTCTGCCCTGCAGTATCATCCTTGAGACCTTCTTTGCAGGACACTTAGGGAAGCACTGTCAATCACCACACTCCGTGTCCGGCCCTTAGCAGGTGCTCAATAAGCAGCAGCCCCTTGGCCAGTAACGGGGCCTCATTCAGCCTGTGCAGCTACGGTGCGCTGCCCGCCTGGCGTGAGAGATCACAGCCCCGCGTACCGGAGAGAAACAGTCACCCGAGGCCACGTCTGTCCACGCACGGTGAGGGTGCGTGTCTCCTTGGGGCTCACAGTCCAGTGAGAACCTTGGCCCCAAGGCACTGCGGGCACCACTCCCCTCGTCTGAGGCTGGCAACATCTCCCCCGCTCCCCCTGCAGCAGAGACCTCCCTCCGAGCCGGGCCTCTCCTGTCACCCGACATCCCATCCGACACAGCCGCCCCGGGCCGGGCCCTGGGCCTGGGGGGAGGGGGACGGGGGCGGGGGGGGGCGTTGTTTTCTTTCCTCTGACTCTGGTCCTGCGTTTGGGCTGGTCCGCCCTGGGCTTTTTGTAGCAAGGGGATGATGTAAAGGCCAGAGGCAAACACTAATTTCCTATTGACACAACATTAATTCTCTTGCTTGGACAGGTGAATGTGCTTTCACTCACTTTGCCAAGATTAATGATGTTTGTTTGCCTGCTCAGAGAGGCCCTAATGAGGGGTTTGTGAACGGCACGCCTCCTGGCTTGGCTGTGGGGAAAGAGGCTGGCAAACTGCTCGACACCAAGGAGAACAGCCTCTTCCCCCACTTCCAATGTCGTCGTGTCCCTATTCAGGCGCTGGGGCCTTCCCTGGAAGAAGCAGGGACAAAAGCATTATTGGTTAAAGAGTATGAGCTGTTTGTGTCCTGCCCCCATGGGGTTGTTACTGACAAGGACACCTTCTCAACATACCTGCCCACGGGGTTGTGGCCGGCCCGCCCCTCCCCTGCCCTGCCTATCTATCACCTGAAGCTCTCTTCCCACCTGGGGCCTTGCCCCGTTTGCACACCCGGGGGTTGTCAAAGGTCGGGGCCTGAAGAGCAACAAATGCGGTTGGCCAGGCCAGGGCTTCTAAGGAGGGGCCGCTGTCCAAGGAGCCTCAGGACAAGGGAGGGTGCCCACTGCCGCCAGGGGAGCAGACTCCTGTAAGTGACGGGGTCACTAGACTGGTACCGAGCGGCTTCTGTGCGTGACGCTCCAGGCTCGGCACAGCCCAAACAGGGCAAGAAGGAGCCCGACAGCGTGACCCTTCTGGGCAGCACAGCCCAGGCGGATGGCAGGGAGGGTGGTGCTGGGCCCTGCAGGTATGAAGCCATGCACCGTGGGGGGCTCTGCAGGGGGCTCCGCAGATTTCCTCACCGGCAGACCCTCCAAGGAGCTCAAGTGTCATTCCCCACGAGAGCCAGGCCCTGCCCTCTGCAGGAATCTGAGCAGGACTCCGAACCAATAATCGCCGAGGAGGGGAGGAAACACTTAATCCAGCCCCATTCTGGCACTAAGGATGGTCCATTCATTACAACCTGGCCATCGGAGCTGCGGGGGGAAGCGGGGAGTAAAGAGAGGGAAAGGGTAGGAGCCAGCTCTCGGTCCGGGCTGGGAGGGAAGGAACGCTGGGGAACTCTCGCCCAGGGCGGGTCCCCTTTGTCCACGTACCCCCATGTGGCAGGCCCCCTGAAGGACCAGCCCGTAAGCAAACAACAGGGTTGTCCATTTATTTTTGCTGTTCGTGTTCTTGCTGTTAAAAATTATAGAAACCCACTTCAACCAGCCTCAAGACAGGAGGGTATTATCTCCTGAAAAGGCTAGGGGTGGATTACGCCTGGCTGAGTTTGGGCCTGAGACAGTGTCACCCATTCAGTCCTGCTCCCCCTCCGTCTCTCAGCCCTACTTCTCCCCGGGGTTGGCAGCCTTCTCAGGCGGGCGTACCGCACCCTCTCCGAGGTAAGAGGGCCGCGGCAGCAGCCGGAAGAGCGCCAGGCAGACAGGTAAGACAGGTAGCCCTGAGGCCAACCTGGTCCTTGCTCACTGGCTGCAATTGAGCCTCAGGCCAATCCCAGAACCAATCCATCACATGACTAGAGAGGTGGCATTCGCTGATTGGCTTAGGACTGTGTCAGTCATGTATGCCTGGGGGTGGGGTCAGCCCGCCCAAACTAGATCAATCGAATGAGGCAGGAGGGTTGTTTTTCCCTAGAAAAATCAGGCTGGCCTTAGCAGAAAAAGGCAAGGATCAGTGGCAGGCCAGCCCAAACCACAGACGCGCACTGCACCCTTTTACTACTCAGTGAGTGTAGAAGCTGCCATTCACTGAGCAAGGCACTGTACTTTACAGTTATCCTGCACCTCGCCCGCAGACCCCGCTTGCGCTGGCTCCTTCCACCTTGGCATGTGATGGTCCCAGCTGAGGCAGTATTAGAACTGCAAGCCCAACGTTGCTTTCTTTTCCAGAACACAGCGGCAGTGGTTTAGCAAATCTGTTAGACCGGGGTCTCTCCCCGGAGCCCTTGAAGGATTGACTATATTAGACCTTTTCGCAAGTATCACAGCCCCAGAGCGGATTCGGCAGCAGGAGACCGGAAGCGTCCTACCATCTCTCCATCCTTCGTTGGGAAGAAGATCCAGACCCTTTGCAGCTTTGCTTCCATCCCTGCTGCCTTCCCTGACTATTTGAATCTTTGTCACCTGGGGAGGAAGGAAACCCTACAGAACCCACAGTGCAGGTCACTGTGAACAACTCCAGATCCGGCAGGGAGAACCAAAATGTGGGCTTCTAAAATCACTATTTGCCAAATTTGTCCACTCCAGTGCCCTGGGCACTTTTCCCCAGACACATTCCAGGGGCAGCCCTCGACCAGCTGAGTCCGCAGATCCGGAGGGGCCCTGGGGCTCTGTACGCCTGACAATCATAGGTCAGGCAAGCTGGGGCAGCTGCCTCAGTGAACACCTTCTCTGGCGGTGGCATATCTGCTCCTCCCAGAGTCACTGGCCGTCAACGGCAAAGCAGCGTAGACCACACCAAGAGAAACGCTGTTCGCCGGAGTCGTGCGCTACAATGCATTTGATCGGTGTGTCTTTGATTAGAGGACTTCATCTGGTCCTCTTGTGTCCTCTGTAGCTTTCAGGTCTTTACACGTCCGCGGAGAGACGCAGCCTGGACTTAGAAGACAAGGAGTTTTGAACTGCATAGATCTTGGTTTCCACATATGCAAATTGGGGATAAAATCCAATGACCTGTCTGTCAGAGAATCAAATGAAAGAATGTGCGTACATAAAAAAAAAAAAAAAAACACGAAAGAATGTGCGTGAAAGTGTATGGAAGGCCGTAGTGAGTATGGTATTATCGTTTCAAATGAGCATTCAGTCATTGCTTTTCATTCAAACTCTGTAAATTCTACTGTTTAGGTCATATAGACACAGTGATTCTCACGAATGAAGGTTGCCTTTATTCTATAGTGCTCCTTATACGATACAGGATATACTGTTTTTGATGAGATATGGTATCACGTGGATCAACGGGGAATTGCATTTTTGTTAGTGTACATTGCCATCAATTAAATGCTCTCTAATCCTTAACCACTGCCTCCTGGGGGGTCCCTCTGTTCCCTGTGAAGACGTTCCTCACAATAGCATTGTTGTTCCCCTTCTTTCTTGGCAGCTGGTCTCCTTCTAGACTGTGAGCATCAGGAGGGTAGGGAGCTTGTTCTCTGTTCAGATGCCCAGCAACAAGCACAGTGCCAGGCCAAAAGCAGATCTCAAATGTTGACGGCATGGATTTTAATTTATTAACACATATAATCCTAATTTTCTTTTTAAACAGTTCACAGCCCAGACCTAATTCAAATGGCCCCTCTCTCTTTCCCCTTTTATGGTAGTTAAAAATGGAAGCTCCAGAGTCAGACTGGGTTAAGCTGTGTGACGTAGGGCAAGTTACTTAACTTCTCTGTGTCCCCAGTGTCCTTGGCTATAAAATGGGTATCATAATGGTGCTTATTTCATGTAAGGTTTTTTTGACAGTGAGATGAGAGAAGCCCCTGGAACAGGGCATGGCCCCGTGAGTGTTTAATGAATGGAGGACAGAGCATGATTCTGAAGTCAAGCAGAATCACTATTGCGTATCCATGGGCTTGGGGTCAGACTCCTATCAGTTCGTTTCTCTGCCTCAGTTTCTTTATCCGGAAAATGGGGATACTAAATCGTACATGGCTGTTAGAAGACAAATGAGTGGGTGTGAGTAAAGCATTTGGAAGGAGTCCCTTTCATAGAAGGCTCTGGGGTCTTCTTCTGCAGTATAGGGAACAGACGAACGCCTCTTTGGCATCCTATTTGAATGGCCTGATGCCAAAGCTCTTGGCCTGGAGACAAGGTGACCACAGGGATTCCCTTAGCCTCATTCCCATGACCTCTGCCTCCCGAACAACGGAAGTCCTTCCCACCACAGGTTTGTACAAAATTCCTCTGTAAACTCCCAACCCACCCTCTGAACCAAGTTGAAATGACATGATCTGATAGTCAGAACAGCACATTTCTTTTATTTGGTACCGTTTGGTTTATCTGAGCATCATCAGAGAGTGAACTGTTCTAAGCAAAATAATTTCCCAATGAAAATGCTTCTAAAATATCCTCTTCTGCCATCTTATGCAGAAGACAAAGGATGGGGTTTAGTCTTTCTGATGGCTCTGGGACATCGTTATGAACAGGACCCACAGTGCTATCTTCAGAGACCTCTGACCTAAGTCAGGTTTTCAGTCCTATTGCCAAACGCCCACGGAAGGCTAGGCTCTGGAATTCCTCTTTCTCCTTGTGGACCGCTGCATACACTGGCCACCTTGCACCTAGGCTCTGGGCCTCTGCCTCTGGTCTTGCAGCCGAGGGGCTCCGGCCACTGGGAGAGCAGTGCGGGCCCGTGGTAGCTACTTTCTTGTCCTTGAGACTTTTAACAATGTTGCTCACAATCGGGTCCCACTGTGTTTTCCGTGGTCACAAATGCGATGACTGTACCTACGCTCAACTGCGTCCACTGAACAACGTTTTATCGAGCCCACCCTCTGTGCTCCGAGAAGAGAAGTGCTGCCCGCGCATTCACACAGCCACGCCCGCCCCGGCCCCTCTCACACGGTGCGTGCTGTGCCTGGGAGCCGGCCGGGCATCTGGTTATACGCAGATTCTGGATGGGGCCTGCGGGTCCGTGTTTCCGACAAGTTCCCGGCTGAGGCCGCTGCTGGTGCCCAGATCAGGTCCTAGAGTTGCAAGGCCTCCGTGCAGAAGAGACAGATCCAGCCGCCCCGGGGCAGGCAGGCAGGCAGAGGTGCCGGGAAGAGGTGCCCCAGCTAACGTGTCTACAGAAGCACAGCCGGCCCGGAAGAAACACATCTGCAGGCTGCACTCAGCCCTCCATGTCCGGTAGCGGCCTGCCGGGGAGTCGGGTAAACAACCCGGGTCCCACGCGAGTCCCTCCACCGCCGCCCGGAGAGCAGGTGACCGGCCGGGGCCGAACGCCTGACAGGAGCCGGGAGCGGGTCCGTGGTGGAGAACTGCGCAGCACTGGCTCAGGCGCTCCCTGAAGCCATGAACTTGGGGAGGAGGGAGAGGGCGGCAGCATCCTCATATTTAAGTGCCCACGCCGGTCTGTTCATTGTACGCGATTTCCTTTCACCTTCTCCGTCTTGCGGAGTGCGGCGTCAGCCTCATTTTACCGATGAGGAAACTGGATTTCAAGCGGTTAACTAACTTGGTCACCTGACCCAGCTACTCGTTGGCGACGTGAGGACTCAGCCTCGAAGCCCTCTTCGGATAATGCAGCAGGTCGGGTGTCTGCATGTGCCGGGCACACTCATTAGCTCTGATCTCACAGAGCCCCGCGAGGTCTGTGCAATTTTTCCTGTCCACAGATGGGTATACTGAGGCTCAGCGGCTGAGTAACCAGCCCAGGACACAGGGCGGTGGAGCCAGGAGGCAACTGAACACAGTCCTCCCCGCTGTGCTGCGGGCAAAGGCTCGGGTCAACTGGTGTCCAGCTTCAACCCCTAGAGGGGGCCTGAGTATGGGGAGGGGTTGCCAGAAGTGGAATTCCAGTACCCCGTCTCCTCTTCAACTGTCGCGATCAGGACGTGGCCGTCCTCAACCTGGTAAGACACTGCCAGCCCCGTACTTGCCCCCAGCCCGCTGGGACGAGTCCTGTGTCCTTCTAACACTGCAGCCACAGATACGAGGGCTGTGGCCCAGAATTTGTGCCTGCCTGTCAGAGCCTACTGGGCTGCCCATCAGAGCAGGACTCTGTGGCTATTGGGAGCACAGGATTTAATTTCTTCCCCCTCGTCTCACCCCTGAAAAGTCTGCGGTGTGCTAGGAGAGGAGTCGCAAGAAGCACAAATTTCCAAAATAACTTTGGATTTTTGTTGAATTCAGGACGTACAAGAAATTCTTTTTATAATCAGGCATAAAATGTCTAGGGCTTATGATTTCTTTATGACAGATGAAGTGGCATAGCCTTGAGCTCTCCCCAGCAACACACACACGCGCGCACCCAGGTGTACATACACACACATACACACATGGACACGCACCCAGGTGCACATCTGCTGAGAACAAGACTTATTCCGATTAGCCTCGGGAATCTGGGCCGTTCACCGGGGCTCTTCCCTCCAAGAGAGTGCAGTGAGGGCCAGGAGCTCCGGCTGGCTGGGCACCCGTGCTCAGGCTGCCCGTGAGAGCCGGAGGGAGGTAGACGAGACGGCGGGGAAGATGGAGTCTTTGAGCCACAGGTTCCAATGGCAGGTGTCCCAGAACGTGGAGACTGGAGAAGATTTTGTTTAGCTCAGCAAATGTCTCCCCAGGGAAAAACTTCCCCCAAGCTTGATTTAATACTGACCCCAAACGACTTGAATCAGACATGCAAGAGTTACAGCTCTACGAGAGCAGTTGGGATTATAATACGCTTACAAAAGAAGGAAACAAGCTCAATTTGGGGGGTCACTGGCCTCCTCCTCCAGACCTGCTTCATGACTTGGCACGTGGATTATATTCGCTGCCTCCTCCCGGCCTGCAAGCCCCATGCTCTCCGCAAAGTGCTCGGGAGACACCGGGCAGCTCCTGGCTCCCAGAGCCCACAGAGGTTTTTCGTCTTGGGGGGCTGTGCTGAGTGACTCCTCGGGTGCTCCCAGGCTGCAGCAGCATGGCTGCAGGCGCCCCCTCCCCCCACCGCCCCACCTCAGGCCCCATGTGTCAGCGGAGGGCTCCTCACTGCAGCCCGTGGCCAGGAGTTTCCAGAGATGGCGCTCTGTTCTTACAAGCTGTCTCCGGTCTCCTTCCCACTTGACCTCCAGAGAGACTGAGTGTGGGCATTGTTTTGGATTAAAAGCATTCTATGTTTTCTTGTCAGTCACTCCTGTCCGTCCTCAACCTGGTAAGACACGCAGGTCTTACCTGGTCCACTAGGGTTATTATGAAAGGTTGGTGCCTCAGTTTCCAAGCGGCCCCAGCTGGAGTCTTCCTCCTACCCTTGCTTCCCCTCCAGGCCAGAGTCTCCTGCCCTGGGGGCCCAAGGGACGAACTGAAGGACTTGGGACAGCAAAGGGGACTCCGGCCGTGCTGGTGTTTGCATGGATCATTCAAGTTGGAAGGCTCCTGAAAGCACACCTCGTTTTGGCCTCTCATTTTACAGAAAAGGCTTTGAGGGGCTGCTCCTGGGGCAAGTGGATGTGAGAGCCTTGGAATTCACTCTCGGCTTGCTCGCCTTCCCACTTCTGGGACTTGCCTTAGGTACCTTCTGAGCCCAGGTTCCCTCAACCAGGCGACGAGCATAACACCTACCTCTTAAGTTCCTTGTGAGGTCAAGTAAGGTCATCCAGGCCTTCCACGTGGGAGAATTTAGTAGGGAGGGTGTTCAGTTAATGTTAGTGCTTCTATTTCTGTCCCCCCTAATCTTTTCTTTATGGTACCTAGTTCCCCAAATGGACCTTTTTCCCACTAGGCTATGAATTCCGGGAGGTCAGGAACCCCGTTCAAGTCTTGGGTTTCTCAGCACCTATGACGGTGCCTGGCATTGACCCATGAGATTTCAAATTGACCAGCGTTCGGCAGGGTTTCCAGACTCCCAGAGCTCAGACCCCCACCCTGGGAGCGGAGAGGCCTGCCCTCAGAGGGCCCCTCACAGCCCGCATGGCTGGGATTCCTCAGCCAGGGTCACATAAAGACAGGAGCCGTGGGGAGGTTTCTGGGACTTTTATTTTTACTCTTTATATTTTCAGAGCCAGTAAAGATGGGCAAACGCTTCGTCCCTTTTGGGCTGCATTCCTCTAGCCAGCCCCCACCCGCCTCCCCCGCCCCTCCCACCTGCCCGCCTCTACGAGTCACCTGGGCTGAAAAATGCCACCCCACCAGTGGGCACCCCATTTGGAGAACCCCAGTTGGAGGTCCCCGCAGGGGCCTCCTCACTTCCGGTGTGGGCACCCCAGTCTGAGGTCCCCTCTCTCCGGGTGACCTTGTCCTTGTATCAGCACCAAGGGAAACCCAGGTGGGCGGCTCTGGGGTGTAGCAGCATCGGCCCCCGGGATTCTCCCATCTTTTCTCTGCCTCTGCCTCCAACCTCCCTCTTTCCCAGCCAGGTGGAGTTGGGCAGGGGGTCTTGTCTCTTCCTATTCTGGGGGAATCCCCGCTGAGGGCAGAGTGGACAAAGGGGGCCAGGAGGACTTGGCCCTCCAGGGGTGTGATCCTGGAGTTAGGGTGTCAGGAGCGTTTCTCCTTCGCCGGGACCCTCTTCCCCTCCCTGAGGTGGATTTCCTCCAGTCGGGGTTCTGTAGTTAGTTCTGGCCCCTCCAGTGGGATCCTTCCCGCGCCCAGGTCGGAGAAGGGTACCTGGTCATGCCCTCGTTTCTCCCGCAGTCAGCCAGGAGCCCACCTGGACCCAGCACCCCGGTCTCCCAGCTCCGAGAGCAGAAGGGCGACCTCTGCCCCGGCCAACTGCCTCCCTGGGGGGTCGGCCCCCCTGCAACAGCTGGCTCACAGTGGCACGTCCGGGACCCCACAGCCACTTTCCTGGTCGCAGAGCCTCGTCATTTTCATCTACCTGGGCACTCAGGCGTTTGCGAAGCAGGCAGGGCCAGGCCTGGGCCCAAGGCGCGGGACGGCCGACAGGGTGCCCGGTCTCAGGCCGCGAGGGGCCCTCCCCCCCTGCTCCCTCCTCTCTCCACCCTCCACCTCCTCCTCCGCCTCTGGGGGGGCGGGGGGGCCCGGACCCCCGGGCGGGGCAGGGGAGGGGCCGCAGGCGGGGCGCGGCGGGGACGGGGGGGGGGGGGGGGGGCGGGGGGGACGGGGGCGGGCGTCAGACGCTGTGCGCGCCCAGGCTGAGCACCGAGAAGGCGGCGCGGTGCTTGCGGAGTAGCAGCCGGATCTTCTCGTCGTCCGAGTCGGGGTCCAGCGGCTTGTTGTACTCGTCGTCCTCGTTCTCCGAGGCCGCGCGCTCCCCGCCCGCGCCCGCGCCGCCCGGGGCCCGGGGCGTGGAGGACGAGGGCTCCAGGGCGCTCTTCTTTCGCCACTTGGTCCTTCGGTTCTGGAACCACACCTGGGTGGGAAGGAGGCTGAGGCTCGTGCGCGCACAGCACACACAGGGCCCCCCTTCAGGAGGGTGACTCCACTGGGCGGCAAGGACACTCGATCCTTATTTTTCTAGTAAAATAAATGGCTCAGTGACAGACCAGGTTGTAATATTCACACCGTTTGGGCGGCGGGGGCGGGGGGGGGGCGTAAAATAGAAACGAATGCGTGTAAGTGAAGCAGCCCTTTCTGCTTAGCTATAGCCCTCCTTGCGGTGGATCTTCTCTTTTGCCACCCGGGGCACTTGGATGGAAGATGCTGGAATGCCCAGGTGAGGGCACTCAGTAGGTGCTCAAGAGTCGTCCCTTCTTTAGCTTCATGGACCTTCACTGAACTTCATGAATAATTTCCCCCAATTATAAAAATAACGTATTTTCATTGCTTAAGATAGTTGATGAATGCGGAAAAGTACCTAAAGAGGCAGAAAAATAGGTAACAGGGCCCGTGGCTTCCTTCCACGCAGACCCGGAAGCTGCAGAGGTAGGTGGCTGGTGATGCTATCGGAGCCCAGACGTGGGTCCCAATCTGCCCCTGTGCTTCCCTCTCCTACCCTTAAACCTGTCAGCATGTCACAGAGCTGGGCAGTTCGGGCATAGCTTTCTTTGGGGGGGGCCCTCCACCCAAAGCTTCTCAGGAGAGATCTAGCATCACGGTGGCCTCTGGGAGCCTGGAGGGAGAAGCCTGTTCACTGACTGCAAGCTGGGTGACAGGCAGTGTGAGCATGGCCCTTGCATGCCCCTTGGAGTCTGCCTGCCCCCCATATCCCGTCCGAGCTTCATTTTGGGTGGACTTGGAAGGAGGTGTTATCTTCACCTTATTGGCAAACCAAGGCCGGCTCCTCCTGCCAGCTGAAGCAACAAGCCTATAAATCCAGTTCTACCGTGGCCCCGAGACTGACTCCTGATCTGGGCCAGAGGCTGCTATCAGCCTTGGAAATTTCTTTTTTTTTTTTTTTAAAGATTTTATTTATTTTATTGAGAGAGAGAGAGCACAAGAGGGGGGAAGCGGGAGAGGGAGAAGCAGACTCCCCGCCGAGCAGGGAGCCCGATGCGGGACTCGATCCCGGGACTCCAGGATCATGACCTGAGCCGAAGGCAGTTGCTTAACCAACTGAGCCACCCAGGCGCCCAGCCCTGGAAATTTCTGGCCAACACTGTGCAGAGGAGGGGAAGGCATTAGGTGGGTGCCCCACAGATCTGGCTTTGAGCCCCAACTCTGCACTTACCAGCCAGGTGACGTTGAGCAAGAAGCTCAGCTGAGATTGTTCCTTCCAATGTGAAATGGGTAAGAATCCCCACCTCCAGGTTGCTGGGAGGCTTAAATGAGCTCCTGCACTCAAGGTTCTCAAAACAGAGAGCAGTATTGACAGCCATCTTTTTGGTTATGGTCATTATCGTCACCTCTGGGGTGCGGTGGGCAGGACAGCCTCCCGCTGAGAGCCGCCTTTCTTCCCCTGGAAGGCTGCTCCCTGCAGGGCAGACCCCTTCTCCCGCACAAACTCACCTTGACCTGTGACTCAGTCATCCCCAGCGAGTATGCCAGCCGTGCCCTCTCAGGGCCAGCCAAGTACTTGGTCTGCTCAAAGGTCTTCTCCAGGGCAAAGATCTGGTGTCCCGTGAAGGTGGGCCGGGTGTGCTTCTTCTTGTGGATGCTGTCGCTCAGGGGATCCGGGGCTGGCGGGAGGAAGAAAGTGTGTGGTTAGCGGCAGGAGTGGGGGTGCCAGCCCTGTCCTGCATCTCCCACTGGGCGAGCTCCCTCCTACAGAGAAGCCCCTGAGATTGTGGGGGCATCGTGACTCCGCTAACAAGCAGCATTCCTGGTGATCTGACAGTAGTGACTGTGACCTCTGCCACGTTTGGTTGGACAGGGACCCCCGAGAGGGCCCCTACCCCAGGGGAGAGCTACTTAGGGGCAGAGGGCGCTTGCAGCCTGCCCCGGTCTCCTTCTCTCTGTAATGTTTTCACTACTCAGTGATGCTGCCTTCCCTCCAGGGCCAGCAGGAGGTTCTTCTCGGTTTTCTCACCAAGACACAGCCTAGGTACCTTCCACCAACTGTCAGGGCCCCAAGGGGCCTGGGAGTTCCTCCCCTGCCTAATCCCTTGTTCTTGGGATCCCATTTTCCAGGTTTCTGAGAAAACCAGAGCTTTAGGCCCCAAGTTACTGCTCTCCCTTGTCACCAGGCCTAGAAGTCATGTGGCCTCAACCACACGGGACAGTCTGCACACAGAGGCTCGGGCCCTGCCCCTGCTCCCTGCTCAGCTAGGGCAGCCGCTCAGGCAGGAGCCGGGCTGGAGAGCGGCAGGGCTCCGGGGAGGCAGAAGGCCCACCTGTGTTGGGCCTTGGTCAGCGTAGCCCAACAGCCCATGTCGCGTTTCCTCATGTTACAGGTAAGGAAACTGAGGCACTGGGTGGGGAAGAAGCTTCCCAAGAGACTGTCATCCGCAGTCCTCTCTCCCTTTGTGTTAATTCAGCCACCGACTTGGATATTTTCCTGTGTGTGGCTGTGCACTTGGGATTGAAGAGTAGGGGCGTGGAGAGAGTGTGTGTGCTGGGGGGAGGCGGAGATGGAGGTGGGAGAGACTGAGGCCTAAAACACTCCCAAAGCCAGTTCCAAGAGATGAGGTCTTCACCCACGTGGAGCTCGCCATGCTCAGGCTGAGTGAGGGGGGGCTGTCAGGCGGTGTGACCCCCCAGAACAGTGCAGCACATGGGGAGGTAGATGTGTTTTGGGGTTTCCTTGGTGGGCGCCAAGCCCCTACTGTGGTGGGGCAGCCCCAAGGTCCGAGAGGAGCGGAAGTTCCCTCTGTCTCTGCCCCTGCCTGGTCCTGGCCGGGCTTCCGTGGCACAGGGAGGGCTCCTGCGGCCACTGTCACCTCCCTGCCTCCCAGGGGAGCCTCACGGGCCCGTGCATGTCCTGCCGCCTCCTCTGGGCTCTGACTGGCATCCTGGGGACCCCGCACCCGTTCTCTGAAAACAGGTTTGGGCATGGTGGGGTAGGGAGACCCCCCCCCCCCCAACAACTAGGGCCGAGTCTGACTTGACTCGGCAGCTGCTCCCGGGGGCCGGGCAGTTGTCGCTGCTCCTGCTGACGTGAGCCCCGAGGAGGATGGTGGACGGCGGCCCCCCTGATCGCAGGCGGGACCAAGATGGGGTCGGAGTGCATTTGGTGGCCCTGAAGGGTGTCAGGGCATGAGTGGGTCTCCCTGGGAAGGTGATGCTGTGGCAACTTCTCACTGGGGACAGCATTTGCCTGCTTTGGAGGAAGAAGTGACATGGGCTCTGAATGGGAGAAGGAAGCTAATCTGCCAGGCGGACCCTACATAGGGCAAATGTGGGTTATGGGGTCTTCACCTGACCTGGAGCCCCCCGGGGTTTCTAGGAGGGCAGCTGAGGCAGCCGCTGGTAAGGGCGAGGGCTGAGGGGCAAGACACCTGTCCAGGCAGAGCTGGGGTGGGCCCGGGAGGGGAGAAGTCAGTCGTGCGCCACGGTGAGCCATGGACCCAGGTGTCTGATGGTGGCTGAGGAGAGGTGGACGGCAGGGAGCCCTCCCCTCCCTTCCCACACCTCCTCCTCCCCTGATCCTGCGGGGGGCCGGGGGGTTATGGAGCCTTGCCCTGTACTCACTGTTGCCGCATTGCCGCCCGCCTCGCCAGTCCTGGCCCGTGTCCGCCCAGCAGTTCCGGGTCCGGGGCGGGTACTCATTGCCAGCCTTGGGAAAATTCCCCACCTGCGGTCCATAGTAGACCCCCTGGGAGCCGAGTCCACCAAAGCCTGCCACGTGGGGGTAGCTGGAGAGGAGGCTGCTGTTCGGCGTGGCCACGGGCCTGCTCAGGATGTCTGTGATCCCGTGGGGGGTCCCGGCGGCCAGCTGGGGGCCCAGCCCCGGAGGGCTGAGCTTGTAGAAGGAGTTCTGCACCGAGTACTGGCACACGGGGGCCTTCATCTCCGAGAACTGAGCCAGTGGCGTGTTGTTCAGCAGGAACGTCCCCTGCAGGTTGGACTCCATGATCCTCGGGTCAGGGTGAGGGAAGGTGAGAAGCCCAAATCCAGGCCCCTAAAGCCAGAGACCCCGAGCTCTGACCCAGAAGCCCATGGCAGGTTTGGAGGGTCAAAAGCGGCCCGAGCCCCAGACTCCCCTCCTACCTAAGGCATCCGGCCCGGCCCCGGCCCGGGGACCAGCACCTACGTCAGCGGCTCGGAAGCCAGGTGCTCCTGGGGCAGGTGAGAGGCCTCACCAGCGCCCCTTGGCTCTCTCCCCGTCCGTGCTGGAGGAGGGCGGCTCCCCACGCCTCAGCTCAGACCCCTCCTCTGCCTGTGAGTCTGGGGGCCCTCCATGAGAAGTTTTAAGTTCAGAGAAGCAACATTTCCCTGATAAAGATATGGCCCATTAGAATACAGACCGGAGACTGGCTGAGCTGTGAGAGGCGCGGCGCCATTGGTCGAAACCCACACAGGCCTCACATTGGCTTTTCCAAGACAAATTGCACTTTGAAAGATTGACTGTAAAATCAGCCAGGGTGTGTGTCTCTGTGTGTGTGTGTGTGTGTGTGTATGAGAGAGAGAGGGAGGGAGGGAGAAGAGAGAGAGAAGAGAGAGAATGAGCTCTGGAAGCTCTGTTCATTCTCAGAGGGTCTACCAGCTCCTGGTCTCCCAAGCCCAGCATCTAGGGAAAGGTGGGTACCTGGGGCCCCCTGGAGGCTCCTGAGGCAGCCGCTCCCCTGAGGGTGAGGAGGCCAGGGTCGGGGTCACTGTCCTGGGGTGCGCAGACCCCTTTATGTGCAGATACCCAAGCCAGTGGGGGAGTATGGTGTCTGAGTGTGGATGCTTCTCTTCCTCCGAGCTGGGATGGGTAAGTGGGGAGGCTGGGCTTTGGCTGGGGGGTGGGGGCTGGGGCTGTGGATCTCTGTGACCGGCCGGAGAGCCTGGGAGTGGGAGCCTGCCAGCAGACTGGGG
Source organism: Phoca vitulina (assembly GCF_004348235.1). Classification (NCBI taxonomy): domain Eukaryota; kingdom Metazoa; phylum Chordata; class Mammalia; order Carnivora; family Phocidae; genus Phoca; species Phoca vitulina. The sequence continues at coordinate 2,876,540 of NW_022589718.1, read as the reverse complement.
CGGGGGGTGGGAGGGGAGCAGCTCTGCGCCTGCCGGGTGTGTGCTCTTCCCACCTCCGCCTCCGAGCAGACTTTCCTGATTCCCTCTCTTCTCCCGTCTTCCTCCTCCAAGGAATCACTTGTGCCTCTGCTGGAGCCCATTGCCATGTTCTGTCTGGCTTGGCAGCTGGGTTGGAAAGCTGTGATGGCTGAGATGGCTGTTGATTCAGTGGTGGGCCCCCCTGGCAGGCACTTGGTTGGTGCTCACTCATTATTTGACTGAGTTGCAGAGCACCCATATGCCTTTTTTTTCTAATGAATTTTTTTTTACAATATACAAGGCTCTACTGGGGGCCATCTTCCGTTTTACAAACAGGGAAGCCATGGTGAATACCCGGTTGTTTCTGCATGGGACAGAATCCTTTCTTGCAGTTCTTGTTGTTGTTTTGTTTTGTTTTTAAAAGTGGAAACCAGCATGCCACTGGTCTGAACATGGAAAATGACAGGACATTAGTGACTGTCAGGCGGACAGACTTCTGTCCCTCCTCCGCGGGGCAGTTCCAAAGCCTTTCCTGATCAGGCTGTGGGCTCCTTGGCTGTCTGAACAGTGGCAGGTGGGAGAAAAGAGGTGCCCTTCGCTGGCCTTCTCCCAGGCTTCCGGCTGGAGATCTGGACCCAGGACTTGGGGAGGGCTCCCCTCTCACACAGAGCCTGCCTCTCCCCACGCTGCTATCTGTTCCTGGTGGAACTGGCTGCCCCCAGCCATGTTCTCTGTAGCGTACATGATGTAGGCTAATGCAAGAAAGACCTCACACAGGCTGTGGAGGTTATTTCTCTACAAGTTTAGACTAAAAACAAGAAAAAAGGATCTTACCCCTCTGAGTTGGCTGTGCTACCAAGCTGCCCATCCCAACCATTTGGGAGCCTTAATTCCGATTTCCAGTGTCGCCACCTGACACCCCCTCCCCCCCAGGCGACTGTGATCCTGAAACTGTGCTTTTGAAACAGCTCTGGGCCATGCGGCTGCACAGCCTCGGCTGGTGCCTGGTCGAGGGTGGCTTTTCTGAGAGAGAAGCTACAGATTCCGAGTGAGGGTCGCCCGTGCTCCTCAGACCCTGCGAATATGACTTGGTCACCCCCTAATGATGGGAACTTATGAGGAAGAAAACCTGCAGCAGATGATTTCTTATTTACTGCCAGGCGTGACAAAGGCATTCACGTTCGGGAATCCCAGGAGGGCAAACTGAAAAGACTTTAGCAATTGTTTGATCCATTCCCCCATTTGACAGATGAGAAAACTGAGGCCAGCTTGGTGACCAGCCTCATGAAGTGTTAGGAACTAGTGAGGAACAGGGCAATTTTCTCAAAAGTTCTTGAACTTTGAATGACATTGAGTGCAGGGGCCAGACACCTTCACAGGGAGGGACTGGGGGGGGGTCCCCCCTTAGCGTATACTGTGGGTTCAACCATGCACCCTGGGGGAGTGTGGTGCCCCCCTCCACCACCTTGGACTTGCTCCCATCTCATGGTAATCCTTAGGAGACAGAAATCTGTCTTACTAACCCCAGCGGTTTGGTGGACTTCTCCCAGGATGGGTGGTCTGATGAAGGGGCTGTCCAGGTTTCCAGGAAGGGGACACCCCCCCACACACCGGGGGGGGGAGGGAGGGAGGATGCAGGCCTCCCTGCTGACTGATCCCACCCCCGGACTCCTTCAGGCCCCAACCCAGGCTTCACTCTTGCCCCAGCACCTCAGATTGCCCCAGGCCAAGCCAGGAAGGAGAGATGGAGCCCTGTGCCGTGAGTCAATTTCTTTATTAATTTTGACATTTGTTCAGCTGGTGTAGGGAGAATGGTCTATACATCAGAGTAGGGTGGGGGGATTCTCTCCCGATAACAGAGCATTTGGGAGAGAGCCAAGAAAAGAGTCATTTTCATAACAATTAAAAAAATCAGGGTAATTCCAAAACTTCTAAAAAGCGTCTAATGTGCAGACTGCAGCATTCTCTAGGCATCGTGTGGAGACCCCAAACTCCTCCCCTACCAGCTCCTACTAGCAACTGGAGCGCACAGCCATGCGGCCAAGGGCCTGGGGCCGCCGGGCCAAGCAGCCATGCCACACGCAGCGGAGGGTGCCAAAGCATAGCCTGGAGCCGCGGGGCCCACGCGGGGCTCCACGAGGGGCTACTGGGGGGGCGGCGGCCTGCGGGGGACGGCGCGGGGTCGAGGAGGGGAGGCGGGCCCGGCGCCTGTCTTCCCCGGGCCGACCGGCCCGCCGCGCTCCTCCCATCCCCGGCGGAGCCCGCCGGCTCCCGCGGTGGCCCCGGCGCCCGGCCCGACGCGGAGGAGCGCGGCGCTCCGGCGCCCAGGCACGGGGGCCGGGGCCGCGCCTCCCGGGACGCAGCGCTGGGCGCCGGCTTGGCCTCCGGCGCCCGGGCCTGCCCCTCGGAAAGCCGAGCGCCCGCCGCCCGGTCGGAGCGGTCGGAGCGGTCGGAGCGGAGCGCCTCGGCCGGCCCCGGGCGCGTGGGGCCTGCGGCCTCCGCCGGGAGACGTGTGCGCTGGTGACGGGCACCAGGGCCGCGGGGGCTCGGTCGTGAGGGAGCCTCTGTGCTACTTGGAAGGTCGGATGTGTCCGAGGCCGCCTCAGGAGCGGCAGGGAGGAAGGTGACAGGACGTCCGCAAACAAAGGCCCTCGCGAGCGAGCAGAGCCTGCCAGTCTCTCTCCCGGCCCTAGGGGGCGCCCGCCGGGGCCGGGCGGGGCGGATTGTGCTGATTCGGGCCTCGCTCCGCCGGAGGCTCCGGTGTCGCTTTAAGGCTCTTCCCTGGTGGCACCGAGGCGAGGAACAGCCCGCTGTCGGTCTCCTTCCTGCTCTGCCCGAGGGCCTGGCCCAGGAGGCGCTCCTTCCCAGCCCGGGGCCTCCCGGGGGCCGGCTGCGCTCTCCTCCCCCTGCCCCTGTGGTCAGGAGTGGGCCCCTCGCCCGCCTCTCCCAGTGGGGCAGAGGGGCTTGGTCAGAGTGGGGGCACTGAGGCTGTCCGGCCTAGGCCCCCCATCCTGTGGGCTGCCTGGACTTAGAGCACCAAGTTGGCTCTGGGAGACCTTTTTTGGGGAGGGGGCGGCTGACTTCTAAGAACTGGCAGATACATTCACTAGCCCTACTCCCTTCCTCTTTCACTGAAAGACAGGCTGTAGCTCCTTCTCCCGCAGCCTGGAGAAGTCCTCAGGAGCTGAGCTGTTAGTGCTTTGTACATACTGCTAAAGGGTTTCTATCGGTTTGCATAGTATTTATTGTTTTTCATATACACAAGGCTGATTACTGTACAGTTTACACTTTGAACACAGACTATGATATAAGTGCTTGAAGATATAGGAAACCTCTTCTCTATTGAACATGCTGGTGCAATCCTGGGACAGCCACCGGCCCGCCCCCAGCTGAGAGAGAACCCCCTTTCAGAGGGGGTACTGGCTCCCTTTGAGGCCTACAGCTGAGCCTGGGGGGGCGGTCCTCGCCTCAGATTCTTAAGTCCCTAACACAAGGAACCCCGAATGCACTCTCAAGGTAATGATTTTCCATTGGAAGATGATTAATACTGAAACTGGCAGAGAGAGAGAGAGAGAGAGAGAACATAAAAAAATTCCAGTTTGTCCACAGGAGATTCTATACACCTTTGGACGTCACAGTAAAATCTGTGTGTATACTGAGGAGAGGGGAGAGGGGAGAGGTGCTTGTGTGTGTGTGCGCGTGTCCTGAATGTCATGTAGAACATTCTGGGAGAAGCGGCCCCCTGGGGAGTGGGATGGGATGGCACAAATGGAATGGAGGCCTGTGTCGGTGGGGAAGACTGGCAGATGAGGACATGGCATTAAGGTGCCGAACTGATTTGGTGCCTAGTTTTCTTTCTTTTTTTTTTTTTTTTTTTCTTTCCAGGAAGCCCACATGGATTTCCTACAGATGAGGTTGAAAAAAAAGTACCCTGTAACAAGTCAAAATTAAAATGATTTTACAAAATATACCATCCCCAAGCACAAAAGAGCCCTTGTTCACTTTCGCATTCCGCGCTCTCTCGCGCTGGTTTTCTATCCCCCTCTCTCTCTCCCCAACCCCCTTCTCGAGGCGTTTGTCCTGATTCCCGACAGAGATCCGTGGTCGCTAGAGGCAGGATTGAGGACTGTAGGTCATGCGTCTACAGTCAGTCGTTCATGCGAATAGAAGACCAAAGGAAGTCCCTTACAGAGATCATGCCGTTAGCCTGGAGGAACAGGTGCACCATTCCGGAGCCCTCCGCTCCAGCGCTCCTCCCGTGTGCATGGCAGAGTATGTGGAGTTCAAGGGTTGGGTGTCGAGGTGTGATCCTGAGGGACACAAAAAGAGAAGGAGTTACTTAGGATCTAAAGGGGCAACTCCCAGCAAAAAACCCAACTACTGAGTTTTGTGCTGGCTGCTGAGGCAGGGTCTGATCCAGGAAAAGCAGCCTCCCCAAGCCAGGCAAGGAGGTGAAAGACCTTGAGCTCAGAGCTCCCTGACCCTCCTGAACTGCCAGCCATCCTTCTCCCTCTCCCCAGCCCAGAGGCTGCCTCTCAGGGGTGGTTGCCCAAGCCTGCGTGGGTCCCCTGCCCAAGTGGACGAGCTCCCCAGAAAACCCTCCTGTGTGTGCTCTGTGCCTCAGAGAGGAGGCAGGAGGCTCCCACGCCTGCGGTCCCCTGGGGAGAAATTCCCTTGAGTAGATCCTTGGACCTAGGAAGGGGGCCAAGTTCATAAGCCAGGGCTTGTGCTAGAAGGCAGCAGTGCCCTCCACTTTCTCAGTTCAGTTCAGCCAACACGCACTGATGTCTCTCAGTGCCAGCCCTGGGGACCCAGAGATGGAGCAGACATGATCACAGACAGCCTCAGGAGCTTGGGACCTCAGGGGACAGCCGTCCCTCTTTGGCTCTGGTCTATAAGCTCTTACTGTCAAGTTCCTCTGGCTCCTCTCCCCACGCCCTGGGGGTGGACAGCCTCTGCGGTGGCAAAGAGATCTCTTTTTTTAAGAGATCTTTGAAAAAAAAAAACGGGTGCATTCTCCCCAGGACATTGTGTATCTTTGGCTGGAGAAGAGCAGCTTTGCCTGCAGAGTGAAGTCCACTTCCTGCAGCTTGGGGTTCACAGGGAGACACCGCTCCTGCCATGTCTTGGTGCCTCGTCCCCCACCTCCTCCCTGGGGTGAGAACTCTGTGTTTCCAGGACTAGCCACTCAGGATTCCATCTGCAGGACCTTGGGATGGATGGGGGGGGAAGGAGCACACTTAAATAAAGAGGAGCTGACAGTCTCCTGGGCGGCGTAGGAAGTGACACGGAAAGGCAGAGACTCACTCCGCGGCGGAGCTGTCCCCAGATAGGGAGCTGTCCTGGGCCCTACAGGTGACATGGTTACAGAGGAAGCTGGAGGGGGTCAAGGGGAACTCAACTCTGAGTGGTCCTCCAGGGGTGGGAGGGCCGGGCTAGGTCCCTTGCCAGAGGCTGCCACACAGCCAAACACAGGCCTTCTGCTGCTGTCACCCTGGAGGGCAAGACTCTTTCGTCACCGCCTGAGCTTCTCTGTCGGCCAAGCTGGCTTCCTCCAAGCCTTCCGAACCCACGGTGCGCACCAGCTTCCTGCCTTGTTCGCGGCCCTCCCCTCACGGATGCTGTCCTGTCCCCTCTCTGCGGAAGCTCTGCTCACCACCCTCAAGACCTCTCCTCCAGGAAGCCTCCCTGATAACCCCGGCTCCTTGTCATTTCTCTCCTCTCAGCTCTGGAAGCTTCCCACTCCCTCCACCACCCTTCACTGAGAGCGATCACAGGGCATAGTGGGTAAGAGCAGGAACTCTGAAGCCAGCCGGGTTGCCTGAGTTCATATTCTGTCTCTGCCGATTTCCCTGGTCCCATTACTTGCACTCTCTGTGACTCAGTTTCCTCTGCTATTAAACGAGGGCAATAACAGGCTGCACCTCATTAGATGGTGGTGATGTTTCAAAGAGCTTCTGAGTGCTCGGGACAGTGTATGTGGATGTACACTCTGACTGGGCTCTCTTCCCTGTCTCAGACCTGCGGCATCTCCCCGGCTGGAGCAGAAACACTCTGAGGGCCAGGGCCCGGCCTTAGCCTTCCCAGGGGTCCGCCCCCCACTCAGGGCTAAGCACGCCTCGAACAAGAGACCTCGTAAAAGTTTGAGCCTGGGGAAAACAGCCGACCACCTTCCACTTTTCTGCCCAGATGCAGCACAGAGGAGAGAGGTCAAGGCTTAGAGATCATTCTACGGTGACCGCTTTGGTTAAGCTGAGACTCTGGGAGGAGCAGAGATGGGTCTCGTGGGAGCACCCAGCAGTGGCAGGGGTAGGACTGGAAGGCAGGTCTCCTGGCTGCGTCCGGGACCCTTCCACTGCCCTGCACCTCTTGTCCCAAGAGAAAGGTCTCACCCTATAAAGAACGGGGACAAGTGGCGGTCCTGCTCCGTGCCTGTCCCGCCCCATCCCTGTGTGCGGTACCTCCTATTCCCACCCTGCCCAGTGTCTGTGGCCCTCTCCCCTCTCCCTCAGCCCCAGACTCGCACGCCTGCAATGGCTGGCGAGTAGGGTGGCCTGGAACTTAAAACAGCAACATAAAACATGACCCCCTTGCCTCCCTGCCCCTTCCCAGGGAGATGACTAATTGCTTAACTTTTAAACTTACTAAAACAGCCCATTGTTGGAGCTAACACAAGCTCTGAGAACCACAGTGTCTGAATGGAAAGCGTCTCTTCAAAAGGAAAACAAGGAAAAGCTGCAGCCTTGTTGTGCCGCAGCTTCCCTGAAAGTTCCAGAAGCCAGAGCCACGGCGATGCAGAGAGATGCCAAGACCAGCGCCTGCCCAGGCTGCGGGTAGCCCAGCAGACGTCGGGGCTGCCCCTGCCACCGCCCTCCAGCTGCCCGCTCCACGCCGCTGCTCCCGCACAGCGCACACCCCAAGTCTTGGACCCACCTCCTGGGGCCCGGAGCAAAACCCACCAGTTGCTACCGTCACCAGCCGTCAGGCCCTGAATAAACAGCAGTATGGTAGCGTCTCAAACACCAGAAAGCACCCTTCCCCCCACGTGCCAGGCCTTAGATACAGAGTCCTTCCCAAGGTGGGGGTGACTGGGGGGGAATCGATGGGTGAGGGGGTCTAGTCACTCCTCACCTGGGGTGGGGGCATTCTGCCATCTTTGAGCAAACTTCTAACCTTCATTCCTTGCGGCCCGCTTTTTAAATACCAAGTGTACAACTTGCTATCAAGTCCGCGTCACCTCTAGGAGGTTTGGAAGGAAAACCAAAATTGGTCAGAAGAACTCACTCTTCAATACACATAAAAATCACTTGAGGAGCTGGAGGCAGAATCCCGAGTTCCAGAATTTTAATTCAGTAGGTCAGGGGCAGGGGCTGGGAATCTGCATTTTAACCCGACTCTCGGGTGACACTTGGAGAAATAGCGAGTGGGAATTGAACAATGTATACAGCCTTTCACAAACACGCCCCATCCATCCCGGAAACCATCCTACAGGGCAAGGGCGTGATGCGGCTGAGATTTCATGGTTAAGGAACCCGAGGCGTGGCGGGGTCGGCTGACCTGCCCCTGGTCAAGCTAGGATGGGCACTGACTGAGCACAGCTGTCCTGCCCTCCTCACCACAGCCTGCCCAGGGACCACGACTATTTCTAAACCTCTCAAAAGAATGGAAGGGACCGTCTGCAATCTCCCTCCGGGGGACGGAAGCTCAGGGCAAGGGACTAGTGCAAGGCCACACCACCTGGAACAGGAGGCCAGGCCTTGCATCTAGATTCCCAAGCCCCAGCTTTGACTCTCTCTGAAACCGACACAGTAAACTCTCGACATTCGCAGTGGTCATGTTCGAGAAAGTTGCCAACACTGCACACTGCTCTCAAGGAAAATGCCCAGTTAGGTTCCTGTGAGCCTCCGTTCAACACATCTTTGTCAAACAATGAATACATAACCTTGTCTCACGTGTGTTTCTGTATAAGGACACCTTATTTAATACTGCTGATCCCGTAACTCCCCATGGACTGTGCCCTGACTCACGGCCAGTGACTCTTAACTAACACATGTATTTGTCCCCGTGGGGCACATCCCAGTCTTCTTGCTCTTAGGAACTCGAGACAGCACTTGGGCACTAGGCTAGGGAGCCATTTTAAACAGCAAAATCAACAAAAAGCACAAAAATGCAAACAACATGGCACTGAACACAAATCTTTCACCATCGTGTGTGTGTGTGTGTGTGTGTGTGTGTCTGTGAATGACCACGAAAGCACTGTGTGTGTGGGGGTTTGGGGGTTAACATAAATTTTAGCCAGGGGGCAAATTTGCAAGTGTGGAACCTGGGAATACTGAGGGCCGGCTGTACGGGCTCGCGAGTGGGTGGCAGGAAGTGCTGAGAGGATCTGCTCTGTGGTCTTTGTCCTGTTGTGCGGGTTCAGCACTGCAGGCTGCCCGCCAGGCCCTTCGGGACCGGGCAGGAGCCTGTTCCACGCTGCCTCCCTCACCACTGTCCCCACCGCATACTTCCCTGGCCTTTTCTTGGCAGAGGCCCCGGCACCGTGCTGGAGCCAGGCTGCCCAGTGCTCCCCACACCCATGCTCAGTGGTCTGGAACCCTATCGCCTTTGGGGGCTTCAGCCACCTTGCAGAACATCCACAGAAATTAAAAAAAAAAAAAATTTCCAGGTTCCTGCCTTCCTCCCAGACTGGCTTCTGGGCTGCCTCTTTCCTGTTCAGGAACATGAGTCGAAGGAACCCGAGCCAAACAGAAGCGGAGATGTAGAGCCCCTGCCGCTGCTGATCCGTAAGAAAGAATCAGGCAGAAGAGGGCATTTTTCCTTCTCCTCCCTGCTCCTTCAAATTGTTTGCACCTTTGGATTCTTTCCAGGACTCACCCCAGCTAATCTAAACCAGCAGCCTGGTGGCACCCTTGGCAATGCCGGGGTTAATACTGTGACCTCCTTAAGCTGCTGAGGAGTCAGGTCTAATTTTATCCTATAACTGGATCCGCAGTCCTTTTTTTTTTTTTTTTGCCCGGTGCTGAGGTATGTTGGGAAGCCCAGAGCCAGCACTTCTGGTGGCTTGGGAGGCAGAGGCCCTGCTTTTTGCTGAATGCAGAAAGCCGGAGCCTGCTTTCCTCTTGGCCCAGAGCCGGGGGGGGGGGGGCTGAAATGCCAAGAACCGGATTAGTGCTATGGTGGGGCCACCATGCTTCCTCGCTTCCCGCCGACTCCCACCCCGATGCATCCTGTACTGAGCTGCCCCGAGCTGGGCACAGCGAACGGCCTCGGGGCAGCTCAGTACAGGATCCCTCAGGGAGGACGGAGGTCAGAGCTGGCCGCCGGAGCCCCCAGCACTGCTCGGGCCTGCTGGAGAGCCTTCGCTGCGGCGTCTTCACGGCCCTCCCTCACTGCAAATCCCCGCACACCCCTGCTCCTCAGCCACGCGGCCCTCATGCTCCCGCACGCATGCACCAAGCCTCGACAGGCCTCCTAGCTTGCGGGGAGGACGCCATCCGCCCCTCGGGCCTGTTCACTTCACCCTTTCCTAGAAAGCAACGGAGTGACCTGTCTCCAGAAGCACCGAGGAGAACAGGCGCCTTGGGTTGCTCAGGACTTTCGAAGGGTTCCAGGCTCAAGAGACAGTGCTGTTCTAAGTCTCTCACTGCTGGAGCTCTGCCGGGGGACTTGCGTTGAAATGGCCCAGCCTAGACAGACTCTCCTGTGCTCCCCTAGGCCTGTCCCCACCGTCCTCCCTCCCCATCGCTTGGCTTTCAGGATAATATCATCACTGAGATTTACTGAGTATTTTCACTCATCAAAGCATTTTCTCAAATTTGTACTTTTGCGCCCCTGGGGAGGTCAATCAGCAGATATTGTTGGCTGTTTTCTTGAGGAGGAAATCGAGACTCAGAGTGACAGTTAGCAGGCTGGGAAACAATCTGTGCCTCGAGGCCACGGCACCCCTGTTCCTCCTGCACCATGCTGGGGGTGGCGGAGCGGGCGGCTCCCCCGGACGAGGGGGAGACGCGAGGAAGTGAGCAGCCATTCCCAGCACCAGCCACTCCTCGAGCACCAGGCCATGCAGAAAGGATGCAGAAAGACGGCGTTACCTCCAAAGAGGCCATTCGAGGGGAGGGGCTAGAGATCACTGCTTCCCCCTTTTTAGGCTGGCCCGCTTCACTATCTGAGCCCCCTTCCTGCTCTCTGTCAGCTCCGGCTGCAGGCTACTCCCTCGCAGCTCCACCTGGAGACAGCAGCAGAGACAGAAGGTAGGACGGATCACAGAGAGACAAGAGATAGGCATGAGAAAGCATGGAGGCCATGGAAACGCTGCCTGCCAGAGGGCACGGAGGCACAGGGGCGAGACGGGTGGGAGGGAGCGTGGTGCCGCCCGAAGCCCAGAGTGGGCGGGCGCACAGGTGAGCAGCCCGTAGAGGTGCTGGGTGCCCCGAGGCGCGGGAGCCTCGGGAGCCTCCAGGAGGCTGCAGCCTCCGCAGTACCTGCGCGTGTCTCATAAAGGAATCAACATCAGCTTCCATCTCACTGCGGTCCTCCAGGGGCCCCTCAGCAATCACCTCCTCGTGCTCCTGGGCGTCAGCGGCACCGGACGAGTCTATCTGCCGAACGACTTTGCGAATGATCTGGAAAAGAGAAGGAGGGGACAAAGGGCCCATGAAGCCACGGAGACGGAGGCTGGGAAGAGCAGGTCCCCTGGCAATGAGATCTGGGGGAGAGGCAGCCTTTGTCCTAAGGCGCCCTTCCTCCAGTGGCCAAGAGCAGGGGCTGGTCTCCCGCACCCCCCACCCCGCCCGCACCAACCCATCACGTGGAAAACAAGCTCTGCACAGCCTCAGGGGGGCTAGAATTTGCAGCCGGTCCATCAATAGCCAGGGTTTTTGCCTCTTGATATTGTTGGAAGGTCCTGCTATCTTCCCCACACCGTGAGCTGCTGAGGGCAGAACAGCTCCTTTTCATCTATAGGGATTCCAGGCAAGTGTGTTCTCTTATTCCCTCACCCAAATATTCCAGCCCTGTCTATTCTGTGCCTACCACGTCCTGGGACCGAGAGATGAAAACACAGGACACCGTCCCTGCCTGCATGAGGCACACTTTGCAAGAGGCAAGATGGACACCTGAGGGGTCTTGCTTCAATTTACTGGGAGCAGCACCACAGAGGGAGCACATACAAGGTCCCCCCTTTGCCCCTTCTTCTCTCTTCTGCCCAGACCTAGCATGGTGCCCAATACTTGACAGGCAAAATCAGCTCTAGTGAATTAAAAGCTGCGACCAATTCAATGCATTTCCACAGCCTTTTTGCTGTCGGAGGCCCGTGGGAGTTCGGGGACCACCACCCTGCTGTCTTACAGCAGCTTCCAGGGCTAGACATCGCTGGGCTAGGTTTGGGCTGTTCCACGGAGCCTGGTCCTTCTGGAACAAAGTAGCAGGAGCTGAATTCAGGTGGAATCAGGTAAAGTGGTTATGAGGAATGTCAGGCCGGACCCCAGATGACCAGAGCTCCCAGCACCTGAACCAGCCCGCCCGAGCCGTGCTGACCCTCTGTTAGGGCAGCAGTGAGAAGCAAGGAGGCGAGTCCAGCACCTTTTAGCTTCTAGCCCCGCTGCCTCTCCCCAGCTCAGGGGCACTCTGTGCACCCACCTTCTTGGTGACAATGTTGCCCTGCTCATCTGTGAATTGTTCCTCTGTCACCTGCTCCCCTGGAATATTCTGAAACTCACTCCCCTAGAATTGTAGAAAAGGAGAAAACTCAAGATTAATAAGTGGGTGGCCTGGGCATAAGGTGGAGGATGAGGGAATTAAAGAGCACAGCCAACAGCCACAGTCGGACAAATCCCCACCACGGCAGGAAACTCCAACTCAGCAAGTAGCAGTGGCCAAACCCAGGGCTCCGAGCATGAGAGGCGCCCCTGGGGGCCGTGGGGCCTGAAGACGGGATGGAGCCCCACGCTTGCAAGAGCCCTGTGTGCCTGATCCCTCACCAGCACCGGGGAGCAGGCAAAACAGGGGCGGTCACGCAAGTGTTACAAAGGAGGCCCTGAGAGAGGAAGCGAGGCACCTAATTTATCTCTCGACAGCCCTTTGCAGCGTGAAAGCCCTTCCACAGCCACCGGCGTCCTGAGTGTGACCTGCCCGCTTCCTGAAGCCGGCTGGGGACAGGGGCAGGCCAAGAACGGGCCTCCCAAGTCCCAGAGCTGAGCTGCCCGCGCCACCGCAGCGTGGCGGTCCCAGTGGGCTCCACAGCCCCCGGCTCCGGCTTCTGACTCGGGGTCCCGTCCCTTCCCCCAGCTGCTGCCCACGCACATGGCGGTGCTGTGCCCTCAGCCGTGTCTCCTGCCTGGCGGTTACCTTCAGGAAAACCCGACGCCGGACCACCCTGGTGGAGATGGTCTCCTCGTCGTCACTCACGCCCTCGCTCTCCCCCAGCTCCTTGTCCAGCTCCTGGTGGATACGTTTCAGCACAAAGCACAGGGAGCCCTTGACAATGTGCATCACGTTCTGACAGCTGACCAGAAAGAAGCCCAGGAGCACTAGGGTGACCAGGAGCTGGGTGATGAAAGTCCACATCCTCACCTCCTCAGCAGCTGGGCCCTCTGGGGACTAGTGGGGCCAGGGCTCCGGCCGCTGTGGGGGTCCAACCTCTCATTCTCCTCTCAGACTCCCGCGTGCCCCTGGGACCCCTTGCATTCTCTCTCCGCAGGAGACTGGATGGCCCCTCACTAGAACTGCCCGCTGAGTGCCCTCCTGCCGAGCAGCCCCAGGCTCTGCCCTCACGCCTGGGTGACATCAGGCTTCGGTAATTTTAGCTCCCCAAACCAGCTGCTGGGGCTGTCCAACTGGGCTAGAAGGGAGCGGGCAGGTGCGCGTGTCACAGCGGGCACTGAAAGCGCATGTCAAAGTCACTCTGTGGGTGACGGGCGCCCCGCCCCGTCCTCTTGCCCCGCCCCCCCAGGCCTGCCCGGCCGCATGCGCACTAGAAGCAGTTCTGTCCAGGGAAGTGTTCTCTTTCCGGGACTCCAGGAAATAAGATGTCCGGAGAATGTGGCCACTTGTGTGTTTCTCTAGGCGGTTACTGCTGTGGTCAGAATGGAGCTCACCCCCACCCACAGGGATGGGACCGGCTACTACCCTGGAGGGAGAGTTAAGGGTTTACTTCAAAAATAGCCCTGGGATGAGTGATTTGCTCAGGCCTAACCAAATTAGCTCAGCAGGGGTCCAGCACAGGTAGGGGGGCCACCGGGAAGCCCGTGCAATTCCCGTCAGCCCTGAGGGCCCTCGGCATGCACCCCCCCTTCCCTGGGCCCAGCAACCCTAAACGTAAGCGTGTAACTGGTGTGTCTATTTAAGGCCTGTCCTCAAAGGCTCTTCCCAGGCTGGGCCGTCAGCGCCCACGAGCAGGAACCACGCGCTTGAGGCTCGCCTTTGCAGAGCTGATTCACAAACGCAGCTGTGGCGGCTGTGGCCCACAGGAATTTCACTTTCCGGATCAGGCTGTGCCGCTCTGAGTAACAGTCCACATGGCAGAGGGAACAAAGATCTGGGGCACAGCCCAGCGACTTGCAGCTCACCCACTGCGGGGGCCAGGGAACTCTGGGTGCCTTCTCTGGGAAACAGGGACGGACTGAGGCGCTCCCCCTACCCCATCCGGCGAGGAGCGCCGGGGTCGGGGTACCATCATGATGAAGAGTCAGCGCAGGCCCTCACGCCCGGAGTACCGCTCCGTAGGCACTGCGCTGTGTGTACTCCACGGACGAACTCAGTGAAGCCTTCCGACAGCCCTACCATGCAGGTTCTATGACTTTTCCATTTTACACAAAGACAATGGATGCACAGAGTCAAAGAGTAAGTAAATGAAAGGGTCCGATTTCAAGCTCCCGTCACTACACAGCACTGCCTCGTTTCCACAAGGAAGCACCTGGAGAAATAAAAGCCCACCGCACATGCAAAGGAGCTGGGCGCCTGCGAGCATTCGGTTTGGGCCCAGCCAAGGGGAGCCCAACCTCACATATTTCCAGCTGGGGCCTCAGAGAAGAATGTCGTACAGTCATTTCAGGCTTGCCTCCCTAGCCCCAAATTATAGGGCATCTTTCTCTCTCTCCGTCAATGTTTTCAGAGATCCACCGGAAATACTAGTCAATGAGGTCTCTGCAAACCCTTGCCCCCTGGGGTCCCGTCAGATGATTAGGACGACAGCTCATCTATGCCATCTAATCCTGTCCTGGACCTGAAAGGCGGTAGGCCTGGTGGCCCTGCACACTCACTCGCTCTGACTGGGAAGCAGGAGATCCGGACTCTCCTGGCCCTCACACTGCATCGCTGTGTGACCCTGGAGAAGCCCTCAGCCTCTCTGGGGCCTCAGCTTCCTCATTTATAAACAAGGCAGTTGGACCCTATGACCTAGAAGGTTTCTCCTGTGACCCCCTGGAGTGCTCCTGCTTTCTCCCCAGTCCTCCCCTCACCAAAGGCTAGCTGCGAAGGGGCCCGGGATAGGAAGGCTCCTGGCATCCTTCTCTTTCCCCAGGAATCAGGAATCAGACCCAGTTAAGAGCACCTGTGCTCTCGGCCAAGTGCTTGCTATTAGGAGTACAAGTGCCAAAGAGGAGCCTGCTGGCCAAGAATGCATGGGGTGGTCTGGGGTTAAAAACGGACACAGCTGCCTGTCCTGTCCAAGGCACATCCTGGGAGGGAAGCAGTCTACATAAAACCTTACTGGATTCCTAGCAGTTCTTTGCAGACGGCAGCCCAGGACTGTTGTGGAGTTAACCTAGTCATGGGGGCCCCAACGTGCCTGCTAGGGCTCAGGTTCAGGTAGGGCAGAGGGAAGAGAAAGTGGCAGAAGGCGGGGGTGGGGGGGGAGATGAAAAGCTCTCAGATGAGGATGAACCATAAGAAACCAAATGAGATGCAGAACACATTGTTTATGCACACACTAAAAATACACAGGCATGGAACAGCGGTGCATACATTAAAAAGGCACACCTTAATGAGATGTCTGGGATTTGTTTCAAAAAAATATGTTGGGGGGAGAAAAGAGATGGGTAGGTATTGATGAAACAGGATTGACCATAATTGGGCAACTGTGGCGCCTAGGTGGTGTGTGCACGGAAATTAATACGCTATTCTGTCTGTTTTTGTATTTCTTTGCGATTTTTCATAATAAAAAAATATTCCCCAGACACATTAAAATGGAGATCTATGGGAATGGGAATGGGGAGTGAAGGTAAAGTGAACAGATGAAGGAAGTACAGCAGGGCAAACCCGGCGTGGGGAGGGAGGTCTGAGGGAGGCAGGGACGGCAGGTGGGGAGCGAGGCAGGGCGCCTCTCCTGGTCCACCTGCTGAACCCCACCCAGAGGATCGCAGCATTCCCAAGCCAGCGAACCTTGGCAATAATCCATGCACTCCTCGTTTCCTGGTGAGCAAACCAAGGTGCTGAGAAGCGAGTGGCTTGTCCGTGGCCACGCAGACCATGGTAGGACGAGAGTTAGCCTAACACCTAGGTCTCTCTGCTCTACGCCCTTCCTAAAACACAACGGAAAAAGAAAACAAAGACCGCGGCTTTGCAACCAGCCAGACCTAACTCCAAAGCCCACCTCGGATCCTGTGACCGTGGGCAACCTGCCCAACCATCCGCTGCCACATGGGAGTAACAGCTGAGAGCCAAGGGAGTGTGAGCATGACAACCACACAGGCCCTGCCTGGGATACTTGGGGGCTCCAGGGGGCTCCGGGAATGTTAGCTCCTCCCTTCCCTCAGCAGAGACCATGACTTTGTATCCTTACTGCTAGAGAAAGTGAGTCCCTGCCACAATTTCTAAAGAAAGGAAGCAGGCTAGGCCCGGGGCTCGCCTGAAGGAGAGGCCGCCCTCCGCCTCAGGCCCTTCCAGCACCGCTGTGGACATCGGCAGGTGCCTCTGTGCGCGCCCTCACCTCTGCCATCCGGGAGAAAGTGCTCCGAGCCTCCTGCACCCACGCTTGGTGGCTTTGTCGTCTCCGTTCCCTGCTCTCAGCTTCTGGCGGCTCTTCCCAAACGTGCTCAGTTGCAGACACCAGGACCTTCTCATACTCCTGAGAACCACTGGGCTCCAGCTCTTGGATGGTGGTGACCGTACTCTGGAAGGAGTGTGGGCCTTGGGTGACCTCCTCTGGCCAGGAACCTTGGGCAGCATCTTGCAGGTACGAGACAATGGAGCCTTCCTCATCCCAGTCCTGCAGTCTGGGGTCCAGGAAGAGAGAAAGGACACCTGGTCATCCTTCAGTCTCTGGCTGCTCAGATACCCTCCCCCTCCAGAGCTGGAGGGATGGGCCTGCGTGAGCAAATCCCACAGCCAGCACACAGCTGCCTGTCCTGTCCAGAGAGGCCCAGATGGTCCGTCTGTGCTGTCCAGGTGGAAAGGGCCATGGGGACCAGTACCACTGGCCCCATCCCTTTAAGTGGACGGCTCTCCTCCCTGGGCTCCTGAGGCACTTGGCTCACCCAGATGGGCGTCACCCAGGTCTCCACGCCCATCACCTCACCGCCTCCCCTCCAGCCCTCCGGGCCGCCTGCCCTCCACAGTCCTTATCCCAGCACTCGTCCAATAAGGTGGCCACTCTCTCCCCTGGAAACACGCTCTTCTATGGCTTCCAAGACACCACATTTGCCTGATTTCCCCGCACCCTCTCTGGCTACCACTTCTCGGTGTCCTTTGTTGGTTTCTCCTAATTTCTCTGACTCCTGAACATGGGAGCACCCCAGGGCTCCGTTCTCAGACCTCATCTCTACCTACACCCACAGTAAGCTCATTCGGTCCACGGCTTCACACCCCGTCTGTGTGTTCTGCATGCCCCAGTGTGCACACAGCCTCTCTTCCTTGACCTACAGATGTGTAGACCCAACTGCCTCCTGCACATCTCTGCTTTGGGGGTCTAATAGGCATCTCGGGGATAGCACAGTCAAGTCCACACTCATGACCTTCTCCCGAGCCTGTCCCACCCAGTCTTCCCCACACTGCAGTATAGTATTTTCGTCCTTCCAGTGGACAGATCGAGGGTACCAGTAAGCTCTGACGTCTCTCGGTCTCTCACACTCCACGTCTTGTTTGTTCAGTGAACCTTCTGGTTCAGCTTTCAAGTATATATCCTGAGCACAATCACTCTGGCCACCAGCGCTGCTACCATCTTGGCCCATACCAGCAGCAATGCTTGCCTCCTGGCTCATCTCCCTGCCTTGAGCCCTGGCCATGTCAGGCTGCTCTCAAGGCAACTGCCACATCGCCTCACTTCTCTGCTCAAAACCCTCTGGTGGCTCCCCATTCCACCCAGTAAATGCCAAAGTCTTTCGTCTTTCTAGAGCCTCAAGGCCTGGCATGTCTGGCCCCATTACCTCCCTCAATCACTCTGCGGTGATCAGTGACCTTCTCACTGTTCCTCGACTGTGCCTACTGCAAGGCCTTTGTGCTGGCTGGGCCTCCTGCCGGATATGTGCCCTCGGTATTCACATGGCTCACCCCTCAATTCCTCTGCTCTTTACTCCAACATTGTGGTCTCAGGCTTCCCTCATTTCGGCCATCTCCTCTCCACACACATACATACGACCTATCTCCCCACTTTTATTTTCCTTTTTTAGCACCATCACCTAACTTTTCCCTTTTCTTCTGGGGGGAGGGTGGTGGTGGTGGAGAGGGGCAGAGGGAGGAGGGAGAGAATCTCAAGCAGGCTTTATGCCCAGCATGGAGCCCAACATGGGGCTTGATCTTACAACCCTGAGATCGTGACCTGAGCCAAAATCAAGAGTAGAATGCTTACCAACTGAGCCACCCAGGGGCTCACTTCTCCCTTTTAATTACTTTCCATTTCACTGGCTTTATCTCATTTATTGTCCGTTTCCCCGCTAGAACATAAACTTCTTGCAGATGGAGGCTTTCGTCTGTTCTGTTCAATGCCACGTTCCCTGCACCTAGGCACGGTTCACAGGTGCCCGGCACCCAGTAGGCACTCCATACATACTGTTGGGGGAGTGACCGAAATTCACCTGTCCCCACTGGAAGGCTTACCGCGGTCAGAGACCCAAACTGTACCACACCGAGGCCTAGCACCAGGCCTTCTGGTTCCCCCCTGCGAGGCCGGGCTCCTCGTGGTGCAGCGGCCGGGCCAGCATGCAGTGTGCGCAATGCGCACCCAGTCAGTGCTGCTCAGTGACTGGCTGTCCCAGGTTGCTGGGGGGTGGCCTCGGCCACAGGGATGCCACCCACCGTTTCACTCTGAATCCCCATGGGCCCTGTCCATCCAACTCTCACTGCTCACCAAAGGATTCGTTTGGGAAACGAAAATGAAACGACATAAATCCTTGCTGTCCCATCTTGTAAATGGTCTTCTTTCCCTCCGCCTAGGGTATTCGGGCCACACTGGATGGACCCCGGGGAAGGGCCCAGTCAGCCTGGGCTTCTGAGAGGGCCAGAGGAGCCAGGAGCGTGGGAAGAGGAAATGAGAACAGGTTGCCCGAGGCCTGGCCAGACCTGAGCCACGCGGGTATGGTGGGTGTGCACAGCCTTCAGGGGGCACATGGACCATCTCCTTGCTTTAGGGAAACTTTAGGAAGCAATTTCGGGGGAAAGGGCCACTGCGGCTCAGCTCCTATGCCAGTCCCGGGAGGCCAAAGTGGTCCCCCGCACTCCACCCAGCCCCGGGGGTATGGTCCCCCCACTCCCAGCCACGGAGGTAAGTCGGGCCTGAGGCCCAAGACCCTCAGCATCTGCCCCCACGGCTGCCTGCTGCAGGCCCAGGAGCAGCCCAGGAGAGCACCAATCTCTCCACAGTGGAAAGCTCTGCCCTGCGCCTACTAAGCCCACCAGCCTCACACTTTCAACAGGGTAAAGCAGAAGGGCACCATTATCAGCTCTGTCACACGCAGGCTGTGTGACTGCCTGAGTCACTCCCCTGGGCCCTGGTGCCTCTAGGTTTCTAAATATGGTCTTCCCCAATAAGCACCCAATAACGACAGGGGCCCAGAGCACCTACCCTCAGCTGCACTCGAGAGAGGTGGCTGGCCCGAGCCTTATAATCTCTCTCCTCATGCCCTCCTCTGTGCCAACCGCCCCCCCACCAGCCTCTCTCCGGCGGGCCACACCCGGGGGGCATCTTGGGCCAAGACTGGCCTTTGCAGATCACGGCTCAACACCCACAGGACAGAGGCCTGAGCGACGGCTCCCGGGCACCTACCAATTCCCTCTGTGCTCCCCGTCAGCCACAATGTCCCCTGAAGCCTGGGAAGACGGATCCTGCCCCGGCAGCCCAGCCCTTACCTGCCCTGGCGCGGCTCCACCGCCCGACTCCCGCCGGGGGACGCTGGGATGCGGGCTTGCGCCCTCTGCTGGCCTGAAACAAGAGACACTTCATTCTCTGAGTCCCGCCCTGCACCTGTGGAGTCCTCCTGCCTCTCGTGACCTGGCAGCTTCTCTTCTGACCTCTGACCTTCTTCCTGGTCAAGCAAATCGATAAGGCCATTTATGGCATCTGAATCCACTGTGTCGTCCTCCACGAGGTCCAGAGAGCCCAGCGTGGGGCCCTGGGGTCCCTCGGAGAGCACCCCCTCCGGCTTCCACTCATGGCCGGTGGTGTCCAAGTCCTCGGCTTTGCTGCACTCCAGAGAGGAGTCCTCAGCAGTGACCAGAGAGGGTGTGAGGCCCGCGGACCACACCTGCATGTCAGACATCTCCAGCATGGCGTCATGCTCCGTGGCCGCCAAGGGGATGGCGTCTATGACGGCCACCTCGTTCCAGTACTGGTCTGCACGCAGCGGAGAGGGAAGCGCGTAGTGCAGGGAGGCAGGGGACAGCAGCTCGTCCTGCAGCGAGGAGTAACCTGGATGGGCAGACAGAGGGCAACATGCTCCAGAAGCGATTTCTGTCACACACCTTACGTGCAAATCCACGCACACGCACACGCACACACAGGCACGGCCATAGATATGCATGCACAT
Organism: Phoca vitulina; assembly: GCF_004348235.1. Taxonomy (NCBI): domain Eukaryota; kingdom Metazoa; phylum Chordata; class Mammalia; order Carnivora; family Phocidae; genus Phoca; species Phoca vitulina. Next base: position 2,856,564 of record NW_022589718.1, on the reverse strand, counting down.
TCCGGGTAGGGAGGCTTTCCAAGCTCAGTGTCCAATGCTCAGGCCTGTGGCCGCTGCCCAGAGCACGGGCGCAGGAAAAACAAGGCTCTGGGGTGGGCAGGGGACAGCCAGGAGGTGGGGGCGGAGAACAGGGCTCCTTTGCTGAAATGGCAAAGAGAAGAGACTGGAATTCTTTCTTATCCAGTTCAGAGCGCTAGATCAAGAAGCCTTGCTCCGAAGGATCTGTGCTCCAATCTGTCTCCAACCAGATGAAAGCCCACTTCTTGATGTCTGGGCAGAAAGAAATGTTGCTCTCTCTTTGCTCAAAACATCCCTTTAGCACAGTCCTTGGGGTAACCAGCCAGGGATGTCCCTTCAAGGGAGGGAACAGCCCCCCCCCCAGATCTGGGGCCAGTAACCAAGCTGCCTTGGAGGGGCCTGATGGGGTACACTGAACACCCACCCTCCGTGCGGTGGTCAAATGGGAAACCACTTGGTTCCAGATGAAGTCACTTTTCCTCAAGTTGCATACTGGCTTTGGAAACTCTGAATGATCTAAAGTGGCATGAGTGAGCGTCCTGAGGGTTCAGAATAGGGGGCCAGGCCAGAGGGCAGCAGGAGGTACCAGGCCCATCGCGGCTGTGTCAGTGCTCTGCCCGGAAGCTCCTGGCCCGCAGGCCCTGCCAACCCCAGGTCAGCAGTGAGCTGGTGGGACTGCGGCCCGTGAGCTCAGGCCCCCACATGCCTGGCCCCGTGGTCACTGTGGCCTGTTCACACATCTGTCCCTTGAGACTGGCTCAGATACGCGTCCCTGCTAGTCTTCTGCTCGGCTCTGGCATGGGCTCCCTCATGTTCAGAAGTGACTCGGAGCCTGAGTGAGGGGCACATGTAAGTGCATGAGGAATCTGAGGGTGAGCCGAATGGGCAATGTTCCGTCAGTTGGCTCCTCTGCTCTCCTCTAGCCAGGAGTGGGGGTCCGTGGATAGGGCAAAGAGGGCCTCTGACTCCCCTTCAGAGCTCGTGCCAATCTGTGGGTGGGAGAAGGGACCGGAAGACAAGCTTCTCCATTCGACTCAGCTTAGCTGGGGAACCGGTGCCTAAAGACCCAGTAGCGCCAAAACAGGACCCCTGGGTATGGGTGAGGCCGCCCCTACAGTCTCTAGGGACCTTCCTGTGCCCAGAGAGGCCCCTAACCTAGCATCCAGACTCTTCGTGCCACCATTCACCCCCCACCCCCCCGGCATCCAGCTCTTCCCGGGGCTTGGCCTTTCTCCCACACAGATGGACCCTCCTCATCCCCAGGCTGGACACAGCTCCGGCTCTCTCACTGCTTCTCTACTGGAGACGAAGCTATCTGTGGCTATCCTCATTCACTTACTTGTTCAACCCAAAGATACTAACTGAGGGCCACTTACATGCCGGGGACTGTGCTAGAGGGTTGAGGATTACAAACACACCAATGCGCGCAAACAAGACAGGTTCTCTTCACCCTCTGTTTTCTTGGGGTTTTCCCAGCGACTTCGGCTCACCTCGTTTCCCCCCCATCTTTGAACCCGTCCTGTGTTCCCTTGCTAAGCTGGTTCATGGGACAGTACACTCTTTGAAGGCAGGGATGGTGTCTCCCTCTCCCTCCCACTTTCCTAGAACAGGATTGGGACTCCATAGGCCCTGGTGACTACTGCAGAACTCTCCAGATGCGTGAGGAGGACTTGTGTCCCAGGTGCCAGAAACCATGCTGTATGATTGACATACATCCTCTCTTCATCATCCCAGGAGAGTTTTCTTCCTGACTGATCTCTATAAGTCTCTGTGGTTCCGGAGCCCACGATGAGAAGTGGGAGGAAGAGACCATTAGGTGCTGGGTGGCTGGAAGGGTAGCACTGTGCTTGCAGACTAACAGCTCTGGCCAAACAAGGAGGAACAAAGAAGAGGTGGGAGAGTAGGAGAAATGAGTGGGCCAAATCTTCCTGTGTTAAATCCAAATCACTGTAAGTGGAACCTCGACCTAAGGAATTGGGAAACCAAGGTCAATGGCCTTCAAACCCTCCATGGAAATCTCTCCGGAATATATGTGAGCAGAACATTTGAGAGTCAAGTGATTATTTTTCTTATTCCCCCCCTTTTTAAAAAAAAAGATTTTATTCATTTACTTGAGAGAGAGAGAGCACATGAGCGGGGGAGGGGGGCGCAGAGGGAGAGGGAGAAGCAGGCTCCTCGCTGAGCAGGGAGCCCGACTCGGGGCTCGATCCCAGAACCCTAGGATCATGACCTGAGCTGAAGGCAGATGCTTAACCGACTGAAACACCTAAGCACTCCTCTTCTTATTCTTGAAGGCATTATTATATTGTTTCCATTACTAATTAAGCATCTATTTTGTAAAAAAAAAAAAATACCTAATATGTTATTTTTAGTTGTCACAACAACCCTACAAGGAAAGCAATATTTCTCCTACTCTATAGATTAGCAAACTAGAGTTTGCTAATGTGGCCTGTTCACACATCTGTCCCTTGAACCTAGAGGTTCAGGAACTGGCTCAGGGCACACAGTAAGAGTGGTCTTGTCACTAGATTTTGCCATTAGTATCTTTTAAAATTGCTTTATTGAAGTATAGTTGACATACAGTAAGTGCACATATTTTCAAGTAGCTAATTGGATAAGTTCCAAGAAACCATCACCACAACGAAAAGAGGGATATTCATCGCCCTTGAAAGGTGTCCTCACGTTTCTTTGCAATCCTTCCTTCTGCGTCCCCATTCCCAGGTAACCACTGATCTGCTTCTGTCACTGTACATTAGGTTGCATTTCCCAGAACTTTCTATAAATGGACTTACACAGTGTATACTCTTTTCTGTCTGGTTTCTTTCACTGGGCCTAGTGATTTGGGTATCACCCATGCTGTTGAATTCATCGATGATTTATCCATTGTTACCGCTGAGCTGTATTCCTTTAGGTGGGTACATCACAGGTGGTTCATCCATTCACCTGTTAATGCACATGTGAGTTGCTTCCAGTTTGGGGCTGTTACAAATAAAGCTGCTTGTCCGTGTGAACATATGTTTTTTCTTTTGGGTACACACCTAGGAACCGAGTGGCTGGATCATAGGATAGGTGTATTTTAACTTCTCAAGAAGCAAAGTCTTTTCCAAATTCGCTGTCCCGTTTTACATTCGCACCAGCAGTGGATGAGAGGGCCAGTTCCTCCCTATCCTCATTGACACCTGGTATGATTGGCCTTTTCCATTTTAGCCATTCTTACGGGGGGGTCGTGGGATCTCCTTGTAGTTTTAATTTGTATTTTCCTAATGACTAACAATGCTGAGCATCTTTTTATGTGCTTATTTGCCATCTGTATCTCTTCTAGGTTAACTGTTCAAATTTTCTGTTCTCCTAAAAATTGGACTGTTTGTTTTCTTCTGAGTTTTGAGAGTTCTTTACATATTCTAGATACAAGTCCTATATCAGATGATTATTTCCAATATTTTCTCCCAATCTGTGGCTTAATTTTTCACTTTCTTAACAGTGTATTTTGAATAGCAAAAGTTTTTTAAATTTGATGAAGCCCGATTTATCATTTTTTACAGATTGCACTTTTAGTGTCGTAGCTAAGAAATCTTTGCCTTAACCAAGATTTCTAAGGTTTTCTTTTATGTTTCCTTCTAGAAGTTGTATAGTTTTATGTTTATTTCTATAAGTTTTTATGTTAGGTTTTACATTTAAGCTGCCATCCACTTTGAGTTAATTTTTGTATGTGCTGATGCAAGGTATGAATCCAAGTTCATTTTTGCTTATGAAAATCCAATTATTCCAGCCCCACTTGTAAAAATTACCCTTTCTCCACCGAATTGCCTTTGCACTTTTGTTGAAAATCAGTTGTTCATATAGATGTGGTTCTATTTCTGGACTCCATTCTGTTCACTAATTTATCCATCTTTTGTTGTTGTTGCTGTTTTTTTTTTTTTTTAATCAGGAATGGATATTGGATTTGTCAAATACTTTTTCTTCTTCTATTGTGATAATCATGTGGTTTTTCTTTTTGAGTTTGTTAATCTGATGGATTACACTGATTTATTTATTTCCATTCTTTTAAATTTATTAAGATGTGTTTTATGGCCCAGAATATGGTCTATCTTGGTGAATGTTCCATGTGAACTTGAGAAAAATGTGTATTCTGCTGCTGTTGGATGAAGTAGGCTATAGATGTCAGTCACATCCAGTTGATGATGGTCTTGTTGAGTTCAACTGTCCTCACCCATTTTCTGCCTACTGGGTCTGTCCATTTCTGACACAGGGGTGCTAGAGTTTCCAACTCTGATAGTGGATTCATCTGTTTCTCCTTGCAGTTCTCTCAGTTTTTGCCTCCCATAGTTTGATGCTCTGTTGTTAGGCACATACATGTTAAGGATTACTATGCCTTCTTGCAGAACTGACCTCTTTATCATTATGTAATGCCCCTCTTTATCCCTGATAACTTTCTTTGCTTTGAGGTCTGCTCTGTCTGAAATTAATATAGTTTCTCATGTATTCTTTTGATTAGTGTTAGCATGGTATATTTTTGTCCATCCATTTACTTTTAATCTACATGTGTTTTTATATTTAAAATGGGTTTCATGTAGACAAGATGTGTTTTTTGATCCATTCTGAGTCTTTTAATTGGTACGTTTAGACCATTGTCCCCCAAAGTGATTCTTGATATAACTGGATTGATATCTATCCTATTTGTTACTGTTTTTTATTTGTTGCCTGTGTTCTTTGTTCCTATTTTTATCTTCTACTCTTTTTCTGCCTTTTGTGGTTTTAATTGAGCATTTTATATGATTCCATCTTTTCTCCTTTCTTAGCATATTAGTTATGCTTCTTTAAAATTTTATTTTTAGTGGTTGCCCTGGTGTTTGCAATATACACTTATACAGTCCACTTTCAAATAACACTACAGCACAGGTAGTGTGAGTACCTTATAATAAAATAATCTTAATTCCTCCCTCCCGTTCCTTCTACCACTGCTGTGCATCACTCCTCATTCATTTCACTTACACATAGCATATATGTATGTGTGTGTGTGTACAGGCATAAGATACATACATAAGCAGGCATAATTGAATACATTATTGCTATTATCATTTTGAACAAACTGTAGATCAACTAAGAGTAAGAAAATTTAAGTTTTTATTTTATTTTCACTTAATCTTTCTTTGATGCTCTTCCTTACTTTATGTACATCCAGGTTCCTCACCCATATTGTCTTCCTTCTCTCAAAAGAACTTATTTTAATACTTTTTGCAAGGTGGGTCTGCTGGCAACAAATTCCCTCAATTTTTGGTTGTCTGAGAAGTCTTTATTCCTTTTTCACTTTTGAAGTATAAAATTTTAGAGGATAAGGAATTCCAGGTTGGTGTTTTTTCCTCTCAACACTTAAATATTTCACGTCACTTCCTTCTTGTCTGTAGGGCTGCTAAGAGGAGTCAGATGTAATGTTATCTTTGTTCCTCTATAGGTAAGGTGTTTTTCCCTCTTGTTTTTTTTATTTGTTATTTTTCAGGATTTTTTTCTTTATCTTTGACTTCCTGTGACTTGAAAATGATATGCCTAAGTGTAGTTTTTGGCATTTATCCTACTGTGTTCTCTGAGCTTTCTGAATTTGGGGGTTGGTGTCCAACATTAATTTGGGTAAATTCTCAGTCATTAGTTTTTTCAAATATTTCTTCTGTTCCTTTCTTTCTTCTCCATCTGGTATTGCCATTATGTGTATGTCACACCTTCTGTTGTCGCTCCACACTCCTTGGGTATTCTATGCTTTCGGTCTTTGTTCTCTTTACTTTTTGGTTTTGGAGATTCCTGTTGACATATCCTCAAGCTCAGAGATTCTTTCCTCAGCCGTGTCCAGCATACCAGTATCCCATCAGAAGCGTTCTTCATTTATGCTAGTATTTCTTTCTGGTTCTTTCTTAGGATTTTCATCTCTCTGCTTATAATACCCACTGTTCCTACATAATGCCTATTTTATCCATTAGAACCCTTAGCATATTGATCATAGTTGTTTTAAATCCCCAGTCTGATAATTCCAACATCCCTTGCCATGACTGGTTCTAATGCTTGCTCTGTCTCTTCAAACTGTGTTTTTTGCCTTTTGGGATGCCTTATAAATTTTTCTTGATATCCAGATGTGATGTACTAAATAAAAGGAACTGCTGAGAATAGGCCTTTAGTAATGCACTGGTGAGGTGTGGGGGGAGGAAAAGCATTCTCTAGTCCTGTGATTAGGTCTCGGTCTTTTAGTGAGCCTCTATACCTTTGGACTATGAGCTTCACAAGTATTAAGATTTTTTTCCCACTACCTTAGGTGGAAAAAAAGAGAGCTAGCATGGGCTGGAGTTGGATATTTTCCTTCCTCTCATGTGGATAATTTTTAAAATTTAAGAACGTTTCTCTTTTCCCATGTAGACATTGTCCACCCCTAAGTACTGCCTTACTAGTGTAGCATAATGCCCTGACTGTTGGGTTTTCTTTTCTTTTTCTTTTTTTACTTTCTGTAATGCAAGTGCCTCACCTAAGCTTTAATTGCCCAGGTATCCACTTCAAAGATGGCTACCTCAAATAAACACATTGCCAGGCCACCTCCCCTGACTGAGGCCCTTCTGTTATGGAGATCTTGGTTGATTTCAGTAACTGATCATTTGGGCCACTTGATTTTTCTTTTCTCATGCTTTAAATTCCCACTCTTATGTTTTAAATTTACCAATAGTGAGCCCATGAGGGGCATCTGGGTGGCTCATTTGGTTAAAGTGTCAGGTTTGGGTTCAGGTCATTATCTCAGGGTCCTGGGATTGAGCCCCGCATGGGCTCCCTGCTCGGTGGCTAGTCTGCTTCTCCCGCTCCCTCTCCCTCTGCCTGTCCCTCCTGCTTGTGCTCTTTCTCTCTCTCAAATAAATAAAAAAAAAAAATCTTAAAAAAAAAGTGAGCCCATGAAACCCTAGGTCCCCACTCTCAACCCCCCAAAAACCAGAACCTCAGCCCCAAGCTTGATCTCTATCTCTCCTCACAACCTTGCTATGTGGTCTTAAATATGCTATGTAATTTTCAAGTTCTGTAAGTAATAAACCTCCCCCCCAAAGCTTCCTGGTGGTTATTGCTAATGGACATCTTGCAATCATAATAAGAACCACAAGGGCTGGTCCAGCCACAATATTAGCTATTGATAGGCTGAGTCCAACACACAACTGGCATCCTATAAATTTTGATGTCTTGTGTTCTTACTTACATTCAACTCAGACTATATTCTAATTTCCCTTTTACTCTCTTTTTTGACCCATGGGTTATTTAGGAGTGTATTATTTAGCTCCAAATATTTGAGATTTCCAGATTTTCTGTTATTGTTTTCTAATTTAGTTTCACTGTGGTTAGAGAACATGCTTTGTATATCTCAAATTCTTCTAAATCTGAGACTTGCTTTATGGTCTCGAATATGTTCCATGTTGGTATAAGTTCCAGATGCAACTGAGAAGAATGTGCATGCTGCTGTTAATGTTTATAAGTGTCAACTAGGTCAAGCTGGAGGACAGTGTTGTTCAAATCTTCCATATGCTTACTGATTTTTCTACTTGTTCTATCAATTATCAAGACAGGGATATCGAAATCTCCCACTATAACTGTGGTTTTGTCTATTTCTCATTGCAGTTTTCTCAGTTTTTGCTCCATGTATTTTAAAGCTATATTACTAGGCACATAAGCATTTAGGATTGTCATGCCCTCTTGATGAACTACTTACAAAATTATTTTCGTCCTCACTGGTAATATTCTTTGTTCTGAAACCTACTTGTTTGATATTAATATAACCATGCCAGTTGTCTTTTGATTAATGTTAGCACAGTTTATCTTTTCTCATCCTTTTACTTTTAAGGGATTTGTGTTTTGATATTTGAAGGGCATAGTTGAGATTTACCTATATATTCAGTATGACTATCTCTGCCTTTTAACTGGAGTATTTAGATCATTTATATTTAATAAGATTATTTATATGGTTAGGTTTAAATCAATCACTTGCTAATTTCTACTTTTCTATTTATCCCATCTGTTCTCTTTTTCTTCTTTATATGTCTTCTTTTGGATTAATTAAAATTTATTATGATTCCATTTGATCTATTTTGATGGATTATTAGGTATAATTCTGTTTTATTATTTGAGTAGTTGCTTTAAGGCTCATAATATACATCCATGACCTATCACAGACTACTTTCTAAAAAAGACTTATTTATTTTAGAGAGACAGAGAGTGTGTGAGTAGGGGGAGGGGGAGAGGGAGAGGAGAAGCAGACTCCCCGCTGAGTGTGGAGCTTGAGGCAGGGCTGATCCCACGACCCTGAGACCATGACCTGAGCAGAAACCAAGAGTTAGATGCCTAACCGACTGAACCATCCAGGCGCCCCTATCACAGTCTACTTTGAAGTGAAATTATAACACTTGGTATATAGTATAAGCACCTTATAATAGTACGTCTCCATTTTTCCCTCTTGACTTTTTTGACTTTTCTACTATTGTTGTCATACATTTTACTTTTACATATATTATAAACCCCACATTACATTGTTATTATTTTTGTTTACACCACTGATTATCTTTTAAAGAGATTTAAATAATGAGGAAATAATGTAACTAACTAGAAAATTATGTATTTATCCTTGCAGTTAACATTTTTGCACTGTTAATTCCTTCTTATAGATCCATATTTCTGTCTGGTAGCATTTTACTTTGGCCTAAAAGACTTTTATTTATTTTCTTAACCTTGCTTGAAGCATGGGTCTCCTGGTGGTGAATTCTTTCAGTTTTTGTATGTTTTGCAAAGTCTTTATTTGCCTTCATTTTTGAAAGCTATTCTTGCTAGGTATAGAATTCTAGGTTACTTTAGAAGTGTTCCTTAAAGATGTGGTCTACTGTAAAGATGTTGCTCCACTGTCTTCTGACTTGCATTGTTTCCAAAAAAGATGTTTGATGTCATCCTTATCTTTGTTCTTTTGTACATGTCCCTTTTTCTTTGACTACTTTCAAGACTTTCTCTATCACTGGTTTTGACCAGTTTGTTTAAAATATGCCTTGCCATAGTTGCTCTCATGTTTCTTGTGCATGTGATTCATTGAACTTCTTAGATCTGTGTATTTATAGCTTTCATCAAAATTGGACATTTTTCAGCCCTTATTTCTTCACATGCTTTTTCACCCATTCTCTGTTGGGAACTCTATTTTCACAAATATAAGGTCACTGAGGCTTTTTAAAAATTTTCTTTTCTTTTGGGTTTTGAAGAGTTTCTACTACTATGTTATCAAATTCACTAATCTTTTCTTCTGTAATGTCTAATCCATTCAGTGTATTTTTCATCCTACACGTTATAATTTCCTCTCTAGAAGACTGGCTTGAGTGTTTTAAAATGTTTTCTATGTCTCTACTTAACTTTTTTAACACCTGAAATACAGTTATAATAACTGTTTTACCATTCTTGTCTGCTAATTCTAACATCTGTTTCAGTTTAGAGTCAGTTTTAATTGATTGATTTTTCTCTATTATGGGTCACATTTTCCTATCTTTTTTTTTTTTAAGATTTTATTTATTTATTTGACACACAGAAAAAGAGAGAGAGAGAGAGCACGCACAAGTAGGCAGAGTGTCAGGCAGAGGGAGAGGGAGAAGCAGGTTCCCCGCTGAGCAGGGAGCCCCATGTGGGACTCAATCCTAGGACCCTGGGATCATGACCTGAATGGAAGGCAGACACTTAACTGACTGAGCCACCCAGGTGCCCCTCCTATCTCTATGTCTGGTAATCTTTAACTAGATATCAGACATTGTGAATTTTATCTTGGTGGGTGCTAGATATTGTTGTATTCCTATGAATATTCTTGAGCTTTGTTCTGTTATGCGGTTAAATAACTTGGAAGCAATCTGATCCTTTTGAGGTTTGCTTTCAAGGTTGATTAGATAGGACTGGAGCACTGATCAACCTAGGGCTAGTTTTTTTCTTCCATTTCCAGATAAGGCCCTCTTTTGTTCCCTATGCAATGTCTCTGAATGATCAGTCTGACTGTTGGGAATTGCTGATTAATACTCAACCAAAACTTGTAGGGGACCCTCTGAAGATCTCTAGAATTCTCTAAGCAGCTATGTCTTCCCTGGTACTCTATATCTCGACAACTCTAGCTGCCCCATTCTCTCTGGATTCTCAACAACTTCTTTTCAACCCAGGGAAACTTCTTGGATTTCTCTTCCCCATGTCATGACCTAGAAACTAGCAATTACAGAGTTTTTCTCAATTATTTCCCATGTCCCATGGATCACGGTCTTTTATTGACTAATGTCCAAAGTCGTGAGAACTATTGTTTCGTATGTTTGGCCCATTTTGGGAGTGGGGGGCTGTTTTAAGCAGGAGTGTATATTCAGTCCTTATCTATTTACCTCATTTTGGCCAGAAGTGGAATGCATCTTAAACAGCCCCTTGGTTATAGCCAAGTGAATTTCTGTCACCTTTGGGAATCTCAGTAAGACCTGACAAAGACAGGAAGAGGGTGGCTCTACTGGCCACAGAATACCTGAGGCTCATTTGGGTATCCTTTGGGAACTTTCTTCCTTAAAACTTCCATGGTGTTTACCTTAATGGAATTTCACCCAAATGAAATGTGTCCATGAAAAGAACTCATGCATACCCTCTCCCAGGACTTCCTGGCTTTTCTTTATTCTGGAGCCCCTCCTCTAGTAATAGTGTCTAAGGTGTATGCCTCGCTGCTCCCTCTCAGGCTCCAGAGGACACCCACTGATCTATCCACATCCCCATAAGCTTAGATCTGAGGCTGTGGGTAGCCATACACAGTGCCAGTGGGGATTACAATTAAGTCAGAGCAATGCTCATAAGGCCTGAGCTTATCCTCATGAGGATTATCTCACAAAATCTGGCGTGGGCCAGACCATAGTAAGGTCTGCTGAGTCCCCTAGGTTGAGTTTCAGAAGTGCCCGTCTTTCTAATAGTCTCATGTGGCTCTGCCACCCCTGAGTCACCAGCCCACCCCTCAGTCTAGAGCTCCTCCTCCCTCTGGGGTTGCATTTTGGGGAGATCAGGTAAGAGGCAACTACAGATACTGCTCTGGGGCAGAGCACAGGCCAGCAGTCCCTCCCCAAGTCTCTCTTCATCTCTGGTTATCCTGCTGGCTTTCTGCTGACCAAGATGTAATGATCACCCTCAGAGTTTAATGTTAGTAGCAAGCTAGACAAGGAGCGGACAGCCAGCCTGACCTCAGACAAGAGCCACATTCACCAGTTGTATTCAGAAGTTGACAGAAGTAAAACACATTTTATTTTGACATTACCACATGTCCAACTTATCAAACAAACGGACCTGACAAGTGTGGATGTGAGACGTCCATTTTTTCCCTCTTCTATGAGAAATGTGATTTGTTTTTAGAAACATGCTTTTCTTTTTTTTGCTTTATGGGCAAGTTTTTTCTTCATGTTTATTACCCAAGAACCCAGGGCAGTCTTCTCCAGTGAAGGGGAAGAAAACTAGCCTTTCAACTTAAGCCCCTTTCTGCTTTGACCAGGCCAGGCACATATGGCAAGAGGAGCCAGGACAGAAGGAAAACAGATCTTGAGTTTCTGTTTCCTTGACAGCACAGAGCACTCAAGCCCTGCCCTTCATCCCCATCACTTCATAAGGAGGCTCAGACAAGCAAAGAAGCAAGGTAAAGTGCAAAGGAGGCAAGGTTCAACTGCGACATCTGTGTGGAGGGCTGGGCGGGCAGCAGGACAAGCCATCATGGGCCCCTGCCCAGGAGAGTGGCAGGGGAATGACGGGTGGCCGCTCTCTCGCCTTCTACCTCTCAGTCCTCCTGCTCCTTCTTTCCAGGCCAGAATGGTACCCAGATATGGGATGGTCTTCCTGGGACAGGGAAGAGGGCAGGATAAACAGAGAGAAGCCAATTCTAGTGCCAGAAGGGCAGAGCAGACTGAGCCGGGTGTCTGTCTGCTTGGGCCGAGGTGGGGAGCCCGCATGCAGGGCACACAGCCTGTGTCCATCAGGAGGCCTGCTGGAGGAGGGGCGGAAGGGGTGACAGGGCTAGACAGGGAAGCCAGGACGCGCAGAAGCATTCAGTTTGTGATTATCTAAGAGCAACAAAGCAGGGAGAGGAATCCTTTGAAAACTTAAGTTAGATCATGCTACTCTTTCTCGCCAAAGCCTCCAGTGGCTCCCTATTTCACTTCTAGTGACCCAGTGTCCTCAGGGGAGTCTGTAAGAGCTGGCCTCCTGATGCCGTCTGAGCTCTGCTCCTGCCCTGGCTTCCTCCCTCCCTCTGCTAGCACGTTTTATCATTCACTTACATACTACATTGTTGCTTGACCCGCCAAACAGAAGGTAAGTTCCCTGGAGGCAGAGTTTTAGGGGATTTTTGTGCGTGTCTGTCTGAGAACCGATTTATCTCCTCCGCCTAGACCAGTGCCTGGCATGTGACGGGGGTTCAAAAAGTGTTTGCTAAATGAGCAGACCCACTCAAACAGAGCCTTTTTTCACCAGTCACGGAGCACCCAGTCCCACAGAGGGATTTTGAACTCTTGTTTAGGCACTGGACTCTCTAGGCCTGACTGGGGCTGCAAGTCCGGTGGCCGATGGGAGACTCATAGATGCCTGAGTCTGGGACTCTTTTTTTTTTTTTTTTTTTTGTGGTAAGAGCACTTCACATGGGACCCACCCTCTTAACATAGTTTTAATTGTCGTCCTGCCTTGTTTCTGCTCCCATAATTCTATGTGCCTGCTGTCCCCTAGGTACATAACTGGGGCACAAAGAAACAAAAACTTGCTGATTTGACTTGACTGAAACAGCACCAGGAATGTTAAGAAACCCAACCAAGGGATCAGGGATCACAGTGAAAAGGAGAAGCTCTGTCCCGTGGATTTCCCGAAGTTCCCAGCATCCCTCAGCTGCCCTCCCTTTCTCTTTCTGTGGAAGGGAGCTGAGCTCCTTAGCAGTCCCTGCAGTGCTCTGGCTTGGTCCCCCGAGGGACATGGGAGTGGACCACTGTCTCGGAGCCTCTTTACGCCAGACATGAAGAGCGGCGAGCAGTGCGCAGTACACAGCCTCCCTGGAGCCAGAGGACCCCCGCCCCGCCGTGCACACACGCGCACACACGCCCTCACACACAGCCGTGAGACACACGGGCAGGAAGGGCTAGAAGTCCTTCACGACATGCATCTGCGGAGGTGGACGGCTCCTGAACACCGGGCCGAGGTGGAGACAGTGGAGCCAGGCAGTGTGAGAGCATGAGCGGACGAGAGGTCCAGGTGAGGTCAGAGGCAGAAGAGAAAGACGACAGGACGTGATCAACAGAGGAGCCCTGCGCCCAGCGGTGCTAGATGGCATGTTTCAGGAGACACGGGGCACGGGAGAGAGAAACATGTGAGGGGCTCGGCATGCGCAGGCTCCACCTGGCCAAAGGAGGCTGCACGCCCAGACCGGCCGGGAACTTACCGGCTCGGGGCACGCTCCCCGGCCGCAGGCGCCTGCGCAGCCAGCACGCGCGTGTGCGGCCTGGACGCCCGTACACTGGCAGCCTGCGGAGCGCGGCGGGAGGTAGCTGTCCCGGGTGACGACTTAGGCACCAGAGAATTAAAACTGTTCCTTCAAGGTCTATAAGGGCCCTCGGGAATCGACTCTAAGTTGCTGACTTTAAAGAAGAGGAGCCAGTCAGCCGCTCATGGAGTTGGGAGGAAAGAGGGACTGGAACCCTAGCTTCCTGGCTCCCACCGAAGAGCAGGGCCTCTGCTCTTTCTGTGCCCAGTGGCTAGAGAGAGGGCAAATGAGGGGAGAGGGTGCGGGACCCCCAGCCCGTCTCCTTCATGCAGCTGGCTACTTTCACTGCTGCTGGGAGGAAAGAGGTGCAAGGGAGGCACCCCCTACCCCCGCCCCCAGTGGGGGTCCTGTGGGCAAAGGTCAGGGGCCTCCGGGCTTCCTCCCCTTGGCACTGGTCACGCTGGGGGTCTGCACCATGCTTGAAGCACATTAAAAAGAGGGAGAGGAAAGAGATGGGGTGAGAAAAAAAAGAAAGAGAGGAGAGACCAGACTCAAAAAAAGGAGCCCGCTTAGCCTCACAGAAGGGCCGCAAGAGAACTTTGAAAACACCAGCCAGCTTATCCACATCAGATCTTGTGCCCAAATCTCTACGCCCTTTGCTTTTCTATCACTGACTGTCTTACAGATGGGAACGCAAGCCCAAGAGGGTCCATTCCTGGCGCAGAACTACAGAGAGGGGCAAGGGGCCCAGCCCTGCCCCGACTCCAGCTGTTGCCTGGACCACGCCAGGAGCCTGTCGCTGCAGAGAGCATCAGGAAGCCTCCCTGCCCAGGAGTACACACCTGTCTCTCGTGCTTGCCTCTGCGCTCACCCCCACCAGGGAGGGAGCGCGTGGAGGTCGACCTCCCACCAAAGGGAGAGATGGTTTCATGAAGTGTCACGTGCTGGTGCCTGGAAAGTGGCACCCAGGTCAGCCCCGCCTCCTTCCAGGAGACACTCACCATTCATCTGGGAGGGCGAAGAGGAGTAGTCTCGGTCTGTGTGCCGTCGCTCAGGTTTCAGATTGCGGCTTTGTCTGCCAGAGCCTTCCAGCATGTTCACGATCTCACTTCGGTCAATGTTCCGCAGGGCTGCATACAGATTCTCCACTGCAGGGGGGGGGGGGAGAAGAGAAGGGGCGCTTGCTGCGGGGATTCTCATCATTGTGGGTGGCGCTGGAATGTGGGGGGGCAGGCGGGAAGTTGGGGGTGGGGGTGATTTATCGTCTCCGAATGTGGAGGCACCCCTCTTTTGTCATAATCAAAACTACCCGCCTCTTTGGGGGATATTTTGTTATCCTTCCACAGATCTTTTCCAACCCTGTAATGGTGGCCAATTTCAAAGCATGGAAAGACTGTTTTTTTGTCATCTAAGAGGAATTCCACAGGGAATGGGTCGTACACTGGCAGCCTGCGGAGCGCGGCGGGAGAGGAGAATTGGATACTGTCCTTTTGAAATCCTTGGTCCTTGCCAGTTGATTTGAGATGCAAATGCAGACACTCAATTTCCTCTTAGTGTTCCTGAGGATTGGGAATTTAGTTGAGAAAGAACTGATGAAAAGAGTGAGACAAATCTTCCCTCCAGGTTGGAGGAAAAGATACTCCCGCATCAGGCCAGATTTGCTCCCCCATGCTGTGTCCTGAGAGGACAGTCCTCATGTGTTTGAGACACTCCACAGGAAGTCATACACCCTACACCTATGCGGTCATCTTGGTCCCCGTGTGACTGTTATCTTACTCAGATGGGAAAAAGGCTGAGGCCAAGACTTTCCTATCTTCTTATGACAGGATTGCCTAGAGGACCCCGTGACCCTGAAGAGGTGTGTGTGTGAGAGACAGAGACAGAGTGCAAAAGGGATTGGTTCCAAAGGCCATGATCACACTGGAATTTGAAAGAAGAACTGCTTGGGTGAAGAGGCCCAGGCTTTGGAAAGAGAAGGCTTCCTTAGCTTAATGGTACTGACTGTTTGCGTTTTTGCCTTCACGGATGACCCAGAGGTTCAACAAGGCTACACTCTGCTCCAACAAGGAGTTGGGGTTTTCCACGCGGATCCTGTTGATGTCTTCCACACTGAACTGCAGCTCCCGAGCCAACTCTGCAAGCAAAGACCCGAGGCCAGGGGTGAGCCACGCCAGAGCCCGGCTCCGGCTCCCCAGCTGGGAGCCATGGAGTGGGGGGCATCTGGTGGGGAGTACCAGGAGTTAAAGGACAGTCTCCCCATGGATTTGGTAGTCCTTCTTACCCAGAAGTACCTAGTGAAACAGAGACACCTGCATCTTTGTATCTCCAGAAAGTGGGGCAGGAACACGAGTGCTCAAAAAATAGGTAGTGAATGAGTGAACGAATGAATGTCCTTTCTTTCTTTCATCACTTCAAATATGAGATGACAATACTGAGCCTCTCGGCAAGGCAAGCGCTCATGCAAGGTCACAGAACAAGCCAATGCCAGAGCTGGGCGTGGGCTGAGCCGGCGGATGCCCACTCCAGGCTGTCGAACGACACCAGGGTGCCACTTACTTTCCACCAAGAAGCAATTAGAGTGGAAATGCATTTCTGTACTTATGTTTCTTCTGGGGAAGGCATTATTTACATTTAAAATGAAAATACAAGTTCCCATCTAAATGTAAGGCAATAACACAGAATGTTAGCTTTTTCCCTCCCATTGTTTTTATTGTTATTTCTCACAGGTGCTTTGGAAGGGAGAACAACCTCAGAGTCCAATTTCAAGGATGAGGAAGACCAGAGGGACAGTGATAGTAAGAATCAGAATGTACACGTACCACACACACACACACACACACACACACACACACACACACAAGAAGCAGCAGCAGACATTCTTTTTTGGCTTAAGAATGAATAGTCCCTGAACTTCTGTTGTAAATTTTTGTCAGAGTCTTTCAGCAAGTTATTGTTAAGGTTTCTGAGTTTGTCTGAAGCCCTCTCTATAGGGAGGCTGAGTGAAGGAAGTCCATTCATATGAAAGTTAACAAAAAAGGACCCGGGGTGGGGGTAGGGGGTGGTGGTGGTGGTGGATTAAGTTTTAGGGCTGGTGACTGAGTAAAACACCATATTTTGAGCTTTCACTGTATTTTTCCCACACACAGCCTCACTTCAAATGAGATCTGCCCTTACTGTTGATGTGACTTCTGGTAGACCTCAGCAGCCAGAGATTCTAAGTGAAGAATTTTGAGACTTCTCCTTTTCTTTCTTTCTTTCCCTCAACAAAGCCAGCCTTTGAGGAAGGGCAACATGAGAACAGGGAGCAGTGGACAGGTGGTCAGGAGACATAGTTTTTTGTCTCCGTGTTTTTTATTTGTTTGATGGTTTTCCAGATTCTCTCACTAACTAGCTACAAAACTAGAGCCACTCTAACTGGATCTCAGTTTTCCCATCTGTAAAGTGAGGTGAACCAGATCGATTCTAAGGTCTCTTGTAACTTCAAAAGTTAATTCTTTCTGGGGCACCTGGATGGCTCAGTTGGTTGAGCGTCTGATTCTTGGTTTCGGCTCAGGTCATGGGATCAAGCGCTGCGTTGGGCTCAGCGCTCAATGTGGAATCTGTCTCAGATTCTCTCTCCCTCTCCCTCCTGCTCATTCTCTCTTTCTTTCAAATAAATAAATAAATAAATTTTTAAAAAGTTAATTCTTTCTTATAAAGAAAAACCAGGCCGAAATGGAGGAGGGAGGGGGCTCACTTTGCACTGGTGCCCAAAGGCATTGCTGGGTCCAAGACAATCACACATCAGATGCACCAAGGATGGTGAGAAGAGGTTGCTCCTGAGGGGGAAGGAGCTGTAGGGGTTTGTGTAGACTGGCAAAGTGCCTTTCTGCCCCCAATTCCCCGACTCACCCGCCCAGCTGAGGCCAAGGTGTTCTGATATAATAGCCATCTTCATATCTGCTCGGTCTGTCCCACTGAGGGAACCTGGGGAGAAGCATTGGGTTGCAGTCAGTCCTCTCGGCAGGACAGGCCATCAGCAGGTGTGAGTAAATGACCTCAGATGGAGGCTCAGCTCACAGGCAGACCTCAGCGTCCGCTGGCCTGGTGGCCAAGCCTGTGCAGGCTGGGTGCAGGCCAGGGCCAAAGCCTCCACATGCTGTGCTCATAATGGGCTAAGCTACTCTAGGAGTGAGGGAGAGTGATGTCACCTACAACCTTCTGGAAAGGCGGCGACACACATCGCCAAGAGTTTATACCCAGTGAGGATTCGCTGAGAATGCTGTATCTCAGGGCCAACGGCGTCAGAGTCCTTCTCCTCTCATCAGCACCGCTCACCTGCAGAGGGAAGACAAAGAAAGGGGACTTGGGGCCTGGGGCGTCCCCCTTCTTGGAGCTGCTTCAAGCCCGCGGGCCATGGGGTGGGGCATGACGCCCGTCCTGGCAAACAGTAAGTAGCCCTGCTTCTCTAGAGCCGTGATGCGAAGAACAGACGTGCGCAAAAAGGTGGGGGCAAGAGGGAGGGATGAGATCCACATACTTTATTAAGAATAACCAGAAAAAGGGGCGCCTGGGTGGCTCAGATGGTTGAGCATCTGCCTTCGGCTCAGGTCATGATCCCAGGGTCCTGGGATCAAGTCCCGCTTCGGGCTCCCTGCTGGGCGGGGAGCCTGCTTCTCCCTTTGCCTCTCTCTCTCTCTGACTCTCATGAATAAATAAATAAAACATTTTTTTTTTTAAAAAAAAGAATAACCAGATGGCAAGCTCGTGTGGCCCTTACCAGGTACCAGGCCCTGTTTAATGCTCGCAACAGCCTCTGGGTAGGTACTAGTATTACTCCCATCTCATGGATGAGGGTACTGAGGCATAGAGGGGTTAAATAACTTGCCCAAGGTCACTCAGCCAGTAAGTGGTAGAGCTGGGGTTTGAACCTAAAAACCAAGTCTTTCTTTCTGGGTTCCTTTATACTCAAAAGACCCGTTTTCGGTACTGGCCCGAGGCCTAGCACCCCAGCTCTGCAGAGAAGCACCCAGATGCTTGCTCAAGGCTGCAGGAAATCCTCTTTTGAAAGGGAAGTTGGTTCACACTCTCTCTGGACAGTAAAGAGAAACTAAGCCACGGACATATGGACAAAGCTCTGCTTTTTCCCTCGCTGGGCATGGAAGGCTGACAGCCACAGCAGCAAAGGAACAACAAGAACATGGAGACGCACAAGCCCTCCAAAGTCCCTGGCACAGCGGTGACTCTGAGGCTCTTATGGGGACGGATAAATCAACATACTTGGTCAGGACGCCTTTGCTGAGCTCAAAAATCTGGGTGTTTGCAGGGGCTGAGACACCAGGGCTCCCTTCTCTGAGGGCCTGGCACCCTGGGCAAGATAAGCAAGTACATGAAAAAGAGGCTTGAAAAAGACCTCGTAAACGGCCAGTAACCTTCAGCAATTCGACACCCGGTTCTAAGCCTCAGAGGCCTCAGACAAGGGGTGCCACGGTGGATGCCTGTGAGGCTCCTTCTGACCTTCGAGAAAGAACATCCTAGAGGGCTCAAGGCCCACAGTGAGAGCACACATACCACTGTCTGATACTAGCATTGCTCCTAGCTGGCGGGAAGGCCCGGGTGCGCGCTCCCTGCCAGGCCACAGTCCACTGTCCCAAGGACAACCAAGAGCCTTCCTGGACCTCAGGGAACTCAAAGGCAGCTTTTCAACAAGAAGTCCTTCGGAAGCACTTGACCTTGAGTCTGTATGGGGATCCCCCCCACCCCGGCAAGGGCCCTCCTCGGGGGGCAGCTGACCTTGGTGCAGGGGGGCATGGTGATGTTCAAGTGGCAGAGAATGTGCTGGGCGTCCTCATACTTCATGGCCTTGCGCAGAAATGACAAGGACCCTGCTGGTTCTCGACTGCTGTCCCTCACCTACATTCACGCACACAAAAGCAAGCCTCGGGGGGCTGTTCCAGAGGCTTAGAGATTTCTGCCTCCCAAACCCCCTCGACCCGGAGGATTCATCGGCACCTTCACAGGTATGGCCAGGCGGTTCTCCCGAAATGACTGGAACTGGAAACTCCGCTGCTGGGCAGCTTTTCTGATGGGTACCAGGTTCCCAAAGAGCTCTGCGAAGAGAGGCATTCCTTCCAGAACCTGCAAGAGGAGAAAAGCAAATACAACTTGTTGGGGAGACATGCCTGCAAGTCCCGTCCTGCCTCCAGCTCTGGTCTTTCCTTCACCAGCTCACGCCCCATCTACCACACGAGACACAGGGGCCGTGCTCCGGGAAACCCCACCATTTGTTTCGAAAAAGGTTTTGTTTCCGAGGTTATGAGTGAGGCATGCCTTCTCACTTCAAAGGATTTTATAATAGGCAAGCATCTTTGTATATCTCTGGGTGGTTGATCAGGATTGCCATCTGAGTACTCTAGAACTCCACTAAAGGGTCATCACAGGGCTTCCCCAGGAGAGCTGGGTCTCTTTTTACACCTGTCCAGGAAGGTTTAGTTTATGAGAAGTGCTACAAGGACCATGTTATATTGGAATCTCATCCATGGATATAGGAATCCTTACCGTGCATATGCACGGTTTGAACCCATCGAACCCATTTGACAGTTGAGGAAACTGAAACCCAAAGAGAAGAAATGTTTCGTCTAGTTAGTTCCCGAATCGGGACTAGAGATAGGGCTCCAGAGTGCCAGCCCTGTGCCCTCAGCCCCCCAGGAAGGCTCAGAACAGACTCTGAGGGCAGACGTTTGGAAAGATCCTGGCTCCTTGCATGTCTTGACACGACGAGTCTCCTGGGGTCAGGATTAGGTTCCAATCCAGTCCCTGGTCCTTTCTCCTCACATCGTTTGTCCAGCTGTCCTCCCCGCCTCATCGGGGTGCTACCAGAACCCTGGCAGAGCAGGTAAACTCGTGCGCTCAGGGCTCAGACTGCTCGGACAAATCCTTTCTCTGCCTTTTCCTCAGGTGCGTGACCTTGGAGGGTGACTTCACTTCTCTGGGCCCCGGTGCCCCAGTCTGCAGACGGGGGATCCTAAGAGCACGCCCGGTGATGAGACTCAGGGGAGATTATGCTAGCTTGGCACAGCCAGGCACGGTACCTCTATGTCCCTGCTCCGAGCCACCTCGATGAAGTTCTCGTGCTGCTCCAGGGTCTTGTCCACTTTGTCATCTGTCATGCAGTAACAGCGCAGACGCCCTTCTCGGGGGTCATTCATCTTGGCAAAAATGACAAACTTGGCCATGTAGGGCACGGCGGTGAGCTCCTTGTACAGCAGAGAGGCGAAGTTCACAGCTTCGGCGGTCCGAGGACAGTCGGACAGCCAGAACCTAGAAAGAGGGGGCTGATCAGAAACACGTTCCGGCATGCCTGGTGGAGAGCTTCATCCCCATGCCGACAGAAGGAGCCCGTGCGCCATGGGGGTGGCCGCTCTGACGGGCCCGCTGGTCGGCGCAGGGCCTGTGTGTGCAAAGGGGCAGTGGGGGGCCCTCCCTCGGGTTCCACCCCGGGATGGGCGGGTCGAGGCGTGAGGATGGGGCATGAGTGGGGGCCGCGCTGACCCCCCTCGGTGCAGGGGCTGCGGCCCACCTGGCAGAGACGTTGGTGGTGAAGGCAGCGCACTCGTTGGCATACACGAGCTTGGTTGTCCCCGTTATATCTTCCCACTGGGCTTGGTCTGTTCCTCCTGCAACAGGAGCAGAGACGGGCTGGGGGACAGCGTTCAGATGGTAGACAGAGCTTGGCGAAATGTAAGGGCGGAGCGTGGAAGGGCAGAGCCGGGTATATCTGTGTGGCCCTGAGCACAACTTTGTTCTCATACTCTCCCGCTCCTGGCGACCCCTCCTTTTAGGGGTCAGAGGGCTAGACCATGGAGGGGGCTCTACTCAGACGGATCGCCCCTCCCTCCATCCCCTAGGGAAGCCAAAGCAAGCTGATGGCTGGCTTTACCATCTCCCGTCTCCCCTGAATGTGGCCACAGGGAGCTGCTGCCGCCCGGAAGATGGCACAGAGGCAAAAGGGGCACCTCTCACCAGTGACACTGCAGAGCAGGCGAAGGCTGGTGGTGTCCCCCTCCCCGCTGTCCCTCGGGTTGTCCGTCCAGGAAGGAGGGAGCGGGATCCGAAGCCCAATGGGGCGGTAGAACTTCCGGCGCCGTGGCTCCACGGTGACAATGGGGCTGAACGTGGCCTGGTTGCCCAGCAGTTTGGTGACCAGCTCATCTGGTACGGGCTGGGCCTGCGAGGCATCAAGGGTGGACCCTCAGCCTCGAGGAGCAGAGAGGCTTGTTCACGAGGGGCAGCATGCCCCCAAAGGGAGAGCAGGCTGTTTATGTAGAGGGCAAAGGCTCCCGGGGGACGTGGGGGGCCCTCCACCGTTGGACCACACAGATCTGTTTTGCTGAGCACAAGGCCTGTGTCAGGGCTGACGTCACTGCTCAGCTGTCTTTCCGGAGCCCTTTCTCCCCCTTTCCCTCCTGCTCCTCATTCCCGGGATGACCCGGTCCTTGCTCCGCATTAGTTAGCTCTCCAGGAAGAATCCCCTTGCGGCTGAATGCACTATCGGGGGGCTTTCTGCAGCGTAACAGGGAGAGCCCGTCTTTTCCTACCCACACGACTTTCTTTTGAGCTTTAAGGTCACACCTGTAACTGGAATTTTAAGGCATCAGACAGAAGTGGGGGGATGTCCTGGGGAAGAGGGCCGTCCTCCCGGGGGCCTTGAGCCCCTCCCAGCCTGCGTGAGCCCGTCTCAGTTG
>NW_022589718.1:2761687-2834318 GCF_004348235.1 Phoca vitulina | reverse complement strand
CCTTGAGCCCCTCCCAGCCTGCGTGAGCCCGTCTCAGTTGCTGGGTGGGCTGTCCTCCCGGGGGGCTTAAGCCCCTCCCAGCCTGCGTGAGCCCGTCTCAGTTGCTGAGGGCCGTCCTCCCGGGGGCCTTGAGCCCCTCCCACTCTCCGTGAGCCAGTCTCAGTTGCTGGGTGGGGCGTCCCCCCGGGGGCCCTGAGCCCCTCCCAGCCTGCGTGAGCCCGTCTCAGTTGCTGAGGGTCGTCCTCCCGGGGGCCTTGAGCCCCTCCCAGCCTGCGTGAGCCCGTCTCAGTTGCGGAGGGCCGTCCTCCCGGGGCCTTGAGCCCCTCCCACTCTCCGTGAGCCAGTCTGTTGCTGGGTGGGGCGTCCCCCCGGGGGCCCTGAGCCCCTCCCAGCCTGCGTGAGCCCGTCTCAGTTGCTGGGGGGGGGGGGGGCCGAGGAGGAGGGCTGTCACCTGCAGAGCCAGCTTCACTCTCTTGGTGACAGCGTTCTCCGGGAACGTTGCCTGCACCAGCGGCACCAGCTTGCTCTTCAGGAAGCCCCCTTCAGGGCCAATGGTGTCATAGTCCTGGCAGAGCCGTGACATGATCACGAAGTACAAGGGGAAGTCGGTGGTGATGATGCGGCAGACCCTCTTCTTCTCCAGCTCCTCCAGACTCCCCAGCTCTGGAACCACACGGCACGGTGCCACCCCCGTCACGCTGGGCGCAGGCTCAACCACTGAGTCCCCAGAACCTCCGCATCCCTGGCTCCAGAGCAACGCGCCCTCCCCAGGCGCCCCCTTAGATGCTCCCCTAGGGCCCCTGAACCGGACCTGTTGGAGCCATCCCCAGTCTCTCCCACCCTCCCAAACTCCAGGCGGCCCCAACAACCCACCCCAAACGTGCAAGCTCAAATCCCACCCTCTGGAAGGAGGGTGCCCTGGGGCTGTTACCTTCGTCCATCCCATTGAGGATCTGGTCCAGATCCAGGTAGCTCTCTCCATGGCGGTTCCTATGTTCCTTCCACACAGAGCCGTTTTCACTGCGCAGCACCACAAGCTCGCGGTCCCCACGGCCATGGGAGGCAAAGTGGGGGATCTCCACGATCACGGGGCTGAGGGGACAGAGCAGATGGGGGGCAAGGGGCCTGGATGTGGGTGTGTGTGCCTGTGGGCAGGGGGCTGGGCACAGGGAGGAAAGGACAGGAGAAGGGGGGACAGTGCGTCCCTGCCTGGAGGAAGAAGGGATCCTGCAGCCATGGTGAGGCCCCCCCTGGGGCAGGTCCCGGCAGGGGAGCAGACCGCCTTGGGTTCCCGAGATGTTCCAAGGGCCCCTCACTCACTGCCAGGCCCCCGAGGAACGGCGAGCACAGGATTCCACCCCATTTCACAGGGGGCCCTCCTGCCACAGCCACAGCGGAGGCTCACACATTAACCCAGCCCTCGGACCTGAGGCCCAGAATCCGCCAGACATCCCTAGATGTCCCCAGACGGGGGACCAAACCTCTCCTAGCCTCAGCTGCCTTCTCTCTCCACCAGTGCTGATGACATTTCCCTCAGAGGAAGGCTTCAAGGAGTACATCAAAAAGGGAAAGTCAACACGAAAGCACTCTGCAGGCTATGGTGGGTGGAAACATCGCGGCGGGGACAGCAGTGCACAAAGATGGGCAGGCAGGGCCTCCTGGGCAAGACTTGCCCCAGCATTACCGTCCATGGTGGCTGGTGCGTAACAGAGCTCAAGTAGAACCCCACACTTCGCTTCGGAAAGGGAAAGGAATAGGCCTCTGAAGCCCATTAATCTTGTCCTTAGGGGCAATGCTAGAGGGCTGTCTTCTAGAAATACCATTTTAGAGCTTAAAGAATTAAACGCTTGGGGGCCTCAAAGTAGGCCTGTCTTCTCAGCCCCCTCCTTAGCATCCTACAAGATTTGAGAGGAGTAAGCTCCCCCTGGGCTATGGTTTATCTGGGAGAAGGGGAGTCCGAGCTCCTGGTTCTGCTCCTCGGTCAGGACAGCAGAGAACTGAGATGGCGTGGGGCTCCGGGGCTCGCCTCTCCCTCTGCCCTGCGGCCGGGCTGGCTCTGGATGGTTGCTGCTGAGGAGGCTGCGACCGACCAGTGGGGCGGGGACACGTTAGGGACACGTGTTGTGCACGTGCACGTCCAGCGCGAGTGACCTCTCACCTTAAGAACTGGGCCCCCGTGGGTCCCAGCGCAATGATCCTGCTGGCCAGGCCCTCCTCCTCAGCCAGCGGGGGCGGCGTGCTCAGCTTCTGGGGCTTGACCAGGCGGCAGGTGATGCGAGTAGGTGCAGCGCACGTCCGGGGCGGGATCACCACCCGCAGGCCATTGTGACGACTGCCCCTCATGGAGCCTCCTCGGGCATCCACCATGAAGCTCACCAGAAACCTACGGCACAGGCAGACCCGTGTCGGGCTTCTGTGCACTCTCTCTGAGATGGGGAGAGCGAGGGCCCAGAACCCGCGAGGCCCCGTCACAGGGGTCACTCACCCTGTGTGGACGGGGCTGGCCACTGGGCTGATGTTGTCTGAGGTCTCTGTGGCCGGGCTGCTGGGGATGAGTGAGTCTTCATCATACTCCTTAGAGGCCTGAGGAGGAGAGAAAGGCCAATTGCCCCATCGCTTCCTGGGCCACGGGAGCTAGTCCTGCCCAGCTGGTGGTGTTCCGGGCCGGGGAGGCTTGGGAGCATCTCCTTGCCAGAAAGCAAGTGACCCAGTGGCGGACAAGGACACCACTGACCCTTTTGGACAAGGCTTTCCTGGAGTCGAAAAGGAAGCACAGACTTCTTCCTACCGCCATGGCTTCTCCTTGGCTCCTTTTAGGTCCCACATCTACTGCACAAACGGCAGACCCACCCGCTCTTTCCTCCAGCCACACCCCAGTGTGAAACCCCTGTTCTAGGGAGCTTGGTTTTCAAAGACTCACCCCCGGAGCCATGCACCATCACCTACTAGCTACTTAGCTCGGGCAAGTGACTTATCTCGCAGGCATCTGAGATACGGAGGTGACCAGAGCAGACCCTACCCTTGGGGGGCTTCCTGTGGCCTCATCTGCAAACGGGACAGTCCCTGCCCCTCAGTGATGCTGTGGTGGCAGAGACATGGGGCTGCCATACATGGGGCCTTGCATATCACAAGGACTCATGAAAGCCAGCAGGGTCTGCATCTGGCCCTTGGCCCTTTCTGGGTTTATTCCCAACTCTGCTCTCACTCCCAGGGGCCTGACGCCTTTGCCCCTCTCTGTCGCTGGTCCTGTCCACCCACCCTCACACCTTGCCTCCTACACAAAACTTTCCCATGACTCTAATCCAGAAGGCTTCACACGGCACGATTGAGCACTGGGACAGGGATTCTTCCTGCTTTCTGGGTTAATTAGCTTCAGATATCCGAGCCCACCCTTCCCAGCTGGCCCATCTGCTCCTAGGGGGCGGGCTTGGGTCTCAAAGTTCTACGTCGAGCCCGGAACAGGGCACGGAGTAGGAATCCAGGAATACCCACTGGCTTGAGTTCATGATTTAGCAAGAAGCTGAAGAGAATGGGTTGGTCACGGAACAACAGGACATAGGTTGACTTGGTGACTTTCTCGTCTTTGGCGGCATCCGGGGAATAGGCCAGAACTGTGCCAGGGCCATAGTTGACCCTATCTCCCAAATGCCTCCACGTGAGTGACAACAGCATCACAGCACTATGACATACCCTAGCATGGAATGGCTGATGGGACAGCTTCTTAGCTGCCTTGTCCCTGCACGCCACCTCTGTGCGGGGCTATGGCTGCTGCCGTCACACCCGGAGCCCCGGGGTGGCGGAGGCCAAGACCGGCCGCGGCTGGAGATGGGCCATGCCTGGCTCGGTTACCAGGCCTCAGGGCAATGATCTCCAATCTCCAAATGCCACACTGCTTTTTATCCTAGAAAACCCCCTTGCCGTGGAGAAAAAAAAAAAAAAAGGTGCCAAATAGCATACAATGAAATCAAGGGGAATTAAATTGTTTGAAACCACCCCACTGTTTTTTCAGACAAATTCAGGTGGCATCCAGGGAAGCCGCAAGCAGGGGACTATGATGACTAACAGTCCCCCTGGGAGCACTCTCTGACGCCCCTTGGTCTTTTCAGCTCCCGATAATCCGTTGAGGAAGGGGAGGCAGAAACTGTCCCCCTTTATAACGGATGTGAAAGAGAGGAGGCCCGTGCCTGTGCACGCAGCTCGGCTTCAGCTGCCTCCCCAGCACCGTGACCCGCTGCAGGGGCACTGGGCCTGTGCCCGGGGTGGGGGGGTGGTGGTGGCTGTGGCCAGGACAGCACGGGCTTCGGAGCCAGAATTTCGGAGCCTCGCTTGTGGCTGGATGAGCGTGTTTTGCACACTCTTGGGTCCTCAGAAGCTCCTATCATTCATATCTGGGGTAAGAACTCGGGCAGCACGGGGGTCGGCAAGGGACACGTGGAAGCAAGGATCTAAGAGCTTGGTAAGCGCCACAGGCTTTAGAATTCGTAGTTGCTATTGTACTGCGGGTCATCTCAAAACCATCACTGTCCCGGGGTACCCGCTCTCTGCCGACGGGAAAAAAGAGAAAAGGTGCTTCTTACCTGTTCCGGCTCTTCCGATCTGATCACCACTGTCTCAGGTGTGACACAAGGGATCCTCGGGATGGCTGGAGATTCCACCCTATATGCCCAGAACATTGGGAAATCAAAGGGATGATCCTTCTAAGTGGCCCCCATCTACCATGGGAGGCCTAACAAAACAGCTCTGTACCCCCGTGATAACCTCTCCCACCTGCCCCCGTTGCTGCACCCCAAAGCGCCCATCACACAGGCAATACTTCCCAGCCTCGCGCATGGACCAGCCTCTTCCCCTCGCCTCAGAGCCTCTCCCTGGGGCCTCGTTGACCTTCACAAGCCAGGTGAAGGGGCTGCCTCCTGCACGAAGCCTTCCCTCACACTTATCACCTCCTTCTCAGTCTCACAGCCCTTGTTGGTAGGATCCTCACTCTGGCCTTAACATCTCATTCTCTGGGTGGGTGTGTTGTGATCCCACCAAATAAATTGGTCAGTTCTTTATGAACGATCAAGTCTTGTATTTCTTCCTAGCTGATGTGCAGTAAGTACTAATGATGTTGAGTTTTGGGATTTATATTTTATCCAATAAATACTAACTGATTAACTATTCTGGGGTTTCACTTCCCGCTGGTCCACTGCCCTGTTTAGTAGAAGCCATGGGACTGAGCCGGCACACGTCTATTTTTTCAGAAAACACTGAGGACTTGGTGTTTCTACAGAGCTGTCACTTTTAGATTTATTTGCCAAACCTCCCTCTGTGCCGAGGGACCCACATAGGAATAACTCCCAGCAGCGGGGGGGGAATGTGTTCCGGGCGGACACAAACCCTCCGTGGGTCTCCCTAAGGTGCCATGATGACAGAGGGACATGGTCAGCGTGTGAGCTTAGCTTGGTCACCATTGTGAATGTGAACCTTCCTCAGGGGACCTTTCTGGTGGGAAACTGGGGGTGCAGGAGAGGGAAGGGCTGTGAACAGGAGACCGAGAGAGGGAGGCAGAGGGTTGGGAGCAGGGCATGGAAGACAAAGGGACACACTGCTGGACAGCATGCTGTAAGGGGGGCCTCCGTGTCCCCACCTGGAGGTCAAGGCACAGAGCTTGCTGATCCTAAGGAAGCCACAGTCCGACCACCCGGCATCCCATCCCTGTCAGTGGCACACGCAGGGCCTGGCCTTCTGGTCGGGAGTGCCTCTCCTCTGTGCCCCAGAGCTGGACCTGTGCGTCCACGGTATGCCCGCTCCTTACACTTGGTCCAGCTTCGGCACGAAATCCAGCAGCTCCTTCTCTTCGTCTATTTCCCTGGAATCCTGCCTCTCAGCCTTGGAGTCGAGTTCTTCCCCTGAAACCACACAAGCTGATGTGAGGGACTGAAGGGAGATTTCCTCTTTCTTTTTAAAAAGTGCTCTCCCGCTCCTCCTCTCAGTGCTGGCTCCTGAGGAGTGGAGCAAGGTCCCTGCTGCTCCAAGGGGACCACTAACAGTGTCTTCGGCCAGTCCTGTTCCTCCAGCCCCCGCGCACAGAGCAAGACAGCCAGCTCCTAACAGCTCAGTCTACGCCAGGCTTTGTGGAAGACAAAAAATACAGCCCAGAAAGGACTGTCTCGGCTTGACAAGTTGCACCTCCCAATAGCCCTTGCAGGGTATGCAGACACCAAGGAAAGAGTTATTTCTATCCTTTGTCACACGGCACACTGCAGAAGGGTCAACTACAGTGGGACTGAACCCATTCATTCTGAAGGGCTTTAGGGTTTTTGGCAATCACGGCAGCCGAAACTTCATGATTTCCTAAGTCCCTTCCCAAAAGGTTCAAACTATGTCTGCAAGCCAGACTGCCTCTTTGTTTCTCTCTCCTTGCTTGGACTGGAGTGGGAGCCCTCGACCTTGCAGTGTCCTTTCCTGTCACTTAGCAGTGAGTGGCCTGGCTCTGTGATCTGGAGCTGACAGAATGGAAGAACGGCTCATGCAGTTATGATCACGAACACGGTGGCATGGGTACAGACACGGAAATGGACAGGCGGGAACCACCCGCCTGGGCATGGATCTTACGGGCGCACATCTCCTGTTAGAGTCAAGCTCCTGGCTCCGAACTGTTAGCCATCGGAGGAGGGTGGAAAGCAGGAATGGATTAGTGAGAGCTGGGATTGCTTAGGGTGGGATGCACTCGTGAGAAAGGGCCACAGGGAACAGAAAGTGTTTCATACCCATTATAGTTATATGAGCGGTTCCTGGAAAGCAAAGAAGAGCCAAGTTTAAGAAAGGACAGGACTGAAGTCAGTTAAAGCAAGAGGCCTATCATTAAAGGGGACACAAAGGGACCTTTAATCATCTCACCGACACGGTTATACCACCAGGGGCTGGAGGGAGAATCCAGACCAACCCCACCATTTTACATCACAAGGGGTCCCCCCTCAGACTTCCGTGAAGAGATGGGCTTATGTGGGGCAGGAAAAAATACTAAAGCACTCTGTGGGTCACAGAAGCTGAAACTCTAGTCGTTTCATAATAATGGATACACTCCAAAACTTACTGACCCACTATGGGGTCAGAAGCGTAGCTTACTAAGAAAAGATTCTTACAGAATTTAAATGATTAACTTCTTATTTGTTCAAAGCACAAGGAAAATCTCAGGCAAAATTTTATCGCAGTTCTTTACAGTCTGAGAGTTGATCTGAGTAGAATCATATTCCATGTATTACATATGTAAACACATATATTTATGAAACTTCACGGAATTTTGTATTTTAATCTCTGAGATGTCGATTTTTCCTTCTCCTGAAATTACACTAAAGGAGTGTTTTTGATAACAGACAACGTCATTAAAAAGCGGGTCTCTCTGGCTTTGGTACAGACCCGCAGACCGAGGCTGCGCAGCATGGCAGGTAGCCGGAAGCCCCCAGCGAGAGAGGGCTCACCGTCCCCTGTGCTCCCTTCATCCTGACTTGCCCCCCGCTTTTTGTTAATCCCAGACTTTACCTTCATCTTCAGAGACATCCAGGATTTCATCTACCGTCTCAGGGAAACTCAGCCGGTGCTTGTCACTGGTTAACTAAATTGAGAGAAAGCAGAGAATTCAACCCATCTAGAACAGTGGGCCCTTTCACTGATCCAGCAGTTACCTGGTTATGACTGTGGAGACAGGAAGGAAGTGGGAAAGGAGGTTTGTCTTTGCCCTCGGCTGAAAGCTCAAGTCTGGCAAGGGGGCAAACAGGCAGCGCCAGCTTCCTATTGCCTGGTCTGCCCCCACCCCATCTTGCTGTTTGCCCCCCCAGCTCTGCTCACAGCCCTAGTCTTCTCGCCACTAGGTGGCAGCACAACTCCGCGCGATGGAGAACACTCTCCCCGCGGGCCCCATCCCCACCTTGGCGTGGTGCTTCCTACCCCGTCCCCGGAATGCGCCCCTCTTTTCCCGGAATAACCCACAGGGTCGCCCTGTCAGGCTGTGTGTGTCTGGGGTGGCAGGTGCAGTGGAGAGGCGGACATACCACAAAACTGGGTTCATCCGTGACAACCTTGAGCACGTCTGTGACCGAAATGTAGCCCAAGCGCTTGGCTATTGCCAGAGGTGTGGTTCCATTCTGGGAAAAACGGCAGAGAGCGGATGAGATCAGACAAGGAATGGACTCTGGGGGGAAAGCATTGCCCCTTTTACACAGACCAAGCTCACGTTTTAATTGTTTGGAAGGGTCTAGGTGGACACATTGCACCTCGGAGCCCAGACCAAGGCCCCTGCGCATGCGTGAGCCCAGACGGGTGTTAGCAACAATGCTTGCAAAGTCGGGGTACGGAAGAGAGGAGGGCAGTGATCCTTTAAATCTGGAGCACTGAGAGCGGGAGTTTTGAAACGAGAATGGGGGAAATCCTGCCAGGACATGCCAAGAACTGCCAAGAGGGAACCAAACCGACCGGAAGGAATGGGTCCGGAAGGCACCATATGCAATTCTGGAATAGGAACGTGAAGAGCAACGCGGCTCACTGCTCCCAACACCGGTTCTTTGGGTGTCAGTTACTGAGCGTTAAAATAGTTAAAATAATCCATACACACTTCAATGAACTATTTAGGCCAATCAAAAATCACAATCACCAGAAACAGGGGAGGGGGTTATCTTCTACTATTTGAAGAGACAGAGCTACGTGGAAGTAAATTGATGTTGAGGCTTTATTTTTCTTTTGAGTTCTCCAGTCTCAGGATGTGCCCTGGACCCCATGCAGATTCAGCTCCGGCCACAATTATAAATTTAGCAACCACATCTACAGTCAAACGTCCATACGCTTTCAGAGCTGGATGCAGCCATGGAGAAGATCTAGTAAAGCCTTCATGGTGTCAGATGAGGAAGCCCCACTCAACCACGATCCCGATGCCAAAGACAACCCTGAAGCCCCGAAACAGCAGGGACCACCTGAGACATTTGGTTGTGCACACTTGTACTATATTGACAGCAACTTCACATCGTATAGAAAGAGTTTCAAAGGTAATATTTAAATAAAGGTAGAAGGGAGAGGGTAAATGGTACTTAAAAGGATACCCTACAGGGGCGCCTGGGTGGCTCAGTTGGTTAAGCGTTTGCCTTCGGCTCAGGTCATGATCTTGGGGTCCTCAGATCAAGTCTGCTTCTCCCTCTCCCTCTGCCCCTCCCCCTGCTCTTCCATTCACTCTCTCTCTCTCAAATAAATAAATAAAATTAAAAAAAAAAAAAAGGATAGCCTACAGTTCACCAGAACCTACAGTTCAGTGCAGCCCATAGTGCAGTCCCCAGATGGGCAGTAAGGATAGGCTGAGCCTCTGCGGTTGGTAGGGGTCTCACAGGGCTGCCCGTGAGAGCGGTTTTCCGAAATGAGGAAACTGGTGGGTACTTACCGAGCTGACCTCGTTTGGGGAGGCACCATTTTTGAGAAGCAGTGTCACGATGTCTGTATGTCCTTGTTGGGCCGCCTGGTGCAAGGGACTGTAGCCTTGCTGTAAAGCGAGGTGACATTTTGGCAGGATTAACTAGCTATGAGGGAAAGAACTACCCACATATTACAGAGCCTGTCTTCTATGCGCAACCCACAAAAAATGCATTTCCCCCAGTTCCTCCTCCAGGGTCAAAGCTTAACATTGTGGCAGAGCCCCAGGCACACCAGAGTAACTCTGACTGCAGCCTAATTTGGCACTTAGGAAGTACAGAGGTCAGCTCTCCAGTGTTCCCGTACCTTCGTCTTGGCATTGACGTCTGCCTGGTGCTGTAGCAGAAACTTCACCAGCTTGATATTTCCATAATGACTGGCCACGTGGAGTGGAGTATAACCCATCTGAGAAGCAAGAGGTGAGAATGAGTGAGCAGGGGGGCTGCCGGGCATCCCCAGAGCCATTGTGGCTGGGCATTGCTGCAATCCTTAGAACAGCTGCTCAAAAGGGAGGACGGCCAGGGAAGCCCGTTGGAAGGCTAGCAGCTGCCACGAGGGGTGGGGGCCACTGGCCTGGGAAGGAACAGGGGCTTGGTTTCAGACAAATGAAGTTTGAGATGTCTGCGAGCGCCGAGTGGAGATGCCAAGTAGACAACTGGAAAACGGACACTGAGCCCCATGAAGAGGTCTAGGCAAGGAGACGCCTATGCAAGGTGCAAGTCCTGCAGACGAGAATGAGTGTAGAGAGAAAAAGTGGGGCCCACATTCCGAGGCAGCACGTAGAGGGAGAGACAGAGAAGAGGAGGTGTGAGGAGGCAGCAGGCAAAGCTGGGGAGCCACAGGTAACAGAAGCAGGGGGGGATCAGTCCAGAGGGAAAGAGCCTCCATCAGGCTGTCTGCTGGGAAGGGGGCTCCGGTGGGGACTCATGGTCGCATGGAGGCTGCTGCCGACCTGGGCAAGGGCATACTTATTTCCACTAGAAAGGTGAAATCCCACTGTCCAAAACCCCACAAAGGCTGTCCAGGTTACTGAGTTGTAATGGAATGGAATGTATAGGAACTGGTCATTGCTTGAAACAACCAGGTTTGGGGTATTACTGACCACTTAGAGCTTAGGCTGCAAAGGAGTTCATTTTCAAGAAATCTGTTCTGCTGAATGGCTGGGTGCTTCCCTGAAAGCCGACAAGCCAAGGTTCCCCGAGCCCTTTGGTCCTAAGTGTCCCTGAGGAGCTGGTGCCAGATCCCAGAAACCATCTTGAAACAGACACTGCAGTCGGGACCTCAAGCAATAGTATGGCTCTGGGACCCCAATTCTAACTCACACTACAGGGTCTCTCATGCAGGACCCCGAAAGACCTAAGTGGGCCCAAAAAACCTCAAAGATCCAGAACGTTGTTGGGTTTTAAGCAGATTCCTGGTGAAGCTGCAGACAGTTGGGGATCAAACAGTTGCTAGATTTTTCTCCAAGAGACTTCAATATCACATGGTTGATCGTCAGTCCCCCCAGCCTCCTACTGTCCCCTCCACACTGGACTGCAAATCCTCCAGGCAGGTCCCCCACTGTGTGCTGTGCACTCCGTTATCCTCAACTACCCCACAGAGCTCCTCGCACACAGAAGTGGTTCACAGAAAGTTGAACTGGATTTAACTAATTGCTGGAATAAAAGGCCTGAATTTTCAAGCGAATCCACGAAAGCCTGACATTTTGACACACTGCTCACATAGAATAGGTCATAGATTCATGATTAAACGTTCCTCTTAGTTTCTCACTACAGAGGTTCAAAGGTCTAGCAAACTTTCCAAAGTTCCCCACCGGAAAGTAAGATCATTAGGATCGGTGTCTTCAAACTCCACTGCCACCCCTAGGAAGTGGCAGAGAAGAATGGGCTGCTGAGCCCTTGGGGTTTCAAAGCTCTGCGAACGAGCCGCCTCTGAAGCGGGAGGGAGGCCGGCAATGGGCAGGACAAGGACGTGCACAGGGGAGAAGGGAGGCCAAGCCCACACGGACACAAGCACGAGCTGCCTGCCTTACCCGGGTGGTGGCGTCCACCGTGACACCGTGTTTGATGAGCACGTCTGCCACTGGAACGTGGCCTTCTTGTGCTACGAGATGGAGGGGGGTGAGTCCACTCTGGAAAGAAAAAGGCGTTCATCACCTTGTGTCCAGTAAAGAATCCTGGGCCACCGTGAAAGAGCACTGAGGCTAGGAGCCCCAACCTGACTGTGCAGCCACCAAACAGCTGTGGGACCTGGGACGAAGCTCTTCCAGCTCTGGGCCTCTATATCCTTATCTAAAAAATGAGGTGGTTTAGCTAAATTAGAGGTCAGCAACGTTTTCTGCTAAGGCCCAGATGGTCAATAGTTTAGGCTTATGTCTCTGTCACAACTACCCAACTCTGTCAGTTATAGTGAGAAAGTGGCTACGGCCAACCCGGAAACAAACAGGCACGGCTATGTTCCGATAAAACTTTATTTATACCAACAAGTGGTGGGCCGGTTTTGGCCCACGGGCCCTAGTTTGCTGACCTCTGAACTAGATAAACTTTATGGAACTTTCCATTTATAACATTCCCTACTTCCCCAATTTAAGATAAGCCTCAGACCCTACTTTCCTTATCTAGAAAACAGGTTATCACTGACCTATCTTGAGCACAAAGTAAGGTTCACTTGAGAAAACACAGATGAAAACACGCTGGAAAACACAATGTGCCATTTAAACGTGGCATGTGACTAGCACCTCACAACCCATCCCGCACTGTCAAAGAATGGATGAACCTGCTGGCACTGAAAATGCCATATTCTTGGGACCTTTCTCAGGAGGATAAGGATGCACCAGAGATATGGCCTGGTATGTGCACACTCACACCAAAATGTCGGAAAAGTCTTCTCTCCCCCGTACCCTACTCAATACGCTCCCCTAACTATGGGGCAAATAGAGCTATGATTCCTCTGCAGTTGGAGTCAGGGGGCAGGGCCTGTCCCCTCTCCAGGGAGGGAGGCCCCCCTCGGCCTTCTGCACCTTCCTGCCTGCTGACCAGAGGCCCATGAACAGTAACGAGGCCTGAGCAGGCGGGCGGGTGGGGTGGAACAGTCCTACCTCAGTCACAAGTCTCTGGGTGACTTGCCTGATTCTTGGGATAACACGGTAATTCGCCCTGTGAGGTGGCGCGTGGATAAGTGAGGATGTCTCCAGTACAGAGAATCACCATCACCCTCATGGCTCCTCACAGAGCCTGCATGAAATGGCATGGCACAAGCAAGAAACCAAGCATCCGATCCAATGTAACGGTCCTGCCCTAACAGTTCCCTCCTGGGGGTCACCTGTCCAAACCTGTGCAAAAAGAACCAATGGATCTACAGGGTTTTAACAGATCTGCTTACCCTTAAAACGCTTGCCTTTCTGAAACCGTTCCCTCATCATCTAAAGAAGTGGCTCCTTGTATTGGTTCCATGATATGAAATGTCCAGAATAGGCCAATTCAAAGAGGTAGTAGATTAGTGGTTGGTGAGGACTGAGAGATTTGGGGGAAATGGGGAGTGGCTGCCAACGGGTATGAGGCTTCTTTGTGGGGTGATGAAAATGTTCTGGAATTAGATAGTGGTGATGGTGGCCCGATTCTGAAATATACTAAAAATCACCAAATAGGACAGTTCAAAAGGATGAATTTTATTGTATATAAATTATATTTGAATAAAACTATTATTTAAAAAAATAAGTGAGGGGCGCCTGGGTGGCTCAGTTGGTTAAGCGACTGCCTTCGGCTCAGGTCATGATCCTGGAGTCCCTGGATCGAGTCCCGCATCGGGCTCCCTGCTCGGCGGGGAGTCTGCTTCGTCCTCTGACCCTATCCCCTCTCATGTGTTCTCTCTCTCTCATTCTCTCTCTCTCAAATAAATAAATAAAATCTTTAAAAAAAAATAAATAAATAAAAAAATAAAAAATAAAAAAAAAAAATAAGTGATTCTTAGTCTTTCTGGAGTCATGCATTCCTTTGAGAAGCTGAGAAAAACTATGAAGACCTCACCTAGAAAAATGCTCATGTGCCCATCCTCCCAAAATGCTGGGTACAGTCTTGGAAGTACCCGTACTCCTCCACCAACAGTCCCTGGGCTGGGAACTGCTAGTTTAGTGTACCGGTGGGCATTTAAAATATTCTCCCACAGAAAAAGAATATTTAGTACCAAATTACTTACTACATGCCTGAAGGTGGACACTGGCCCATATTTGGGAAAGTGTACTATGGATTTTAATATTGATCTTTTTTGCAGACCCTTGAATCAATCTATTTCGAAAAGGTTCTGGCATGAGGTCGGCTCAGGGTCATGCAACCTGGGGAATGAGCAACCTTTCTGACCCTGTTTATTCATTTATAAAACTGAGGTAAAGCCTACACAGGGCTGTTGTAAGGATTACACACACACACACACACACACACACACACACACACACCCCATTAACTCAGAACTTGAGCACGCAGTAGGTGCTCAATATTCCGAGAGCGTAACTGGTTACCTACTACAAAAACATTACCGCGACGACAGGGCAAATCTGGGAAGCCGTGTTTACCTTGTTCCCCAGGTTACCATTGGCTTGTTTCGAAAGTAACAGAGCCACCATCTCTGCGTGACCCTCTTGGGCGGCCAGGTGAAGGGGGGTCACACCTTGCACCGACTCGGCATTCGCTGACCCCCCGTACTGCAGCAGACTGCGGGCCACCTCCATCTGGTTCTGCTTGGCAGCAATGTGCAAAGGGGTGTAGCCATTCTGAAACAGAAGAAGCATCGGGAGGCTGGTTAAGAGAATGCTGAGTGGACAGGAATGAGCACAGGCCTTAACTGTTAAACCCTCAGAGGGAGGGCGAGGCCTGCTTCTTGGCCTGCTGGACACCCACTGAGCAGAGCTGGAGTCTCCAAGGAGAGCAATTAAAGTCAACAAACCAACCAACCAAATCCCTTTGATTTGGAAGGATCCAACACAACGCACCCCCCCCATCCCAGCCCGCAAACGTCCTGTGCCTCTCCTCACCCCGTATTTTCTGTGTTCAAGCTCTGACAGACTGCTCTGCAGAGCATGCCCTACCACCACAAAAGCTAGGATCCAAGCAGGCAGCTCACGGAAGAACTGGCAGGCTGGGAAGTAAATGAAAGGCTCCTGTCTGCGAGAACCACTCTCCCCGCCCCCACCCCCGATAGTTCATGAAGGAAAAGGATCCTAGCCCTCTTCTTTCCCTTTGCAACGGCCCGGGCTCCCCCTGGGCTTGTGGGCTGGGGCTGCTGGTCTAAGGGGACAGGTGTCCCTGGCAAGGAACCGGGGATGTGGAGTCAGTCCTCCTTCCACACTAACTAGCCAGGTGACTGGAGAGTCAGTGACCTCTAGACATCCTTCTGTATTTTTAAAAGGCATTTAAAGCAGATAATGACATCCAGCATGTTCTTTTCTTGCAGCTGTTGGATGGATAAAATATGATAATATATGTGAAGGTGTTTTCCAAAATAAAGATATAAAAGTAATAAACCTGCGTACGGTTTTGCAGTGCGCTGGTTTACAAGATGTTTGAGGCCATGACAAGATGAAGGAGCCTGGCCAAAAGTAAATCGACTATGATACCATATACTGTTTATTCAGCTGGCTCCTCTCTCTCTCTCTCTCTCTTTCTGGTAAGAAGACTTTTTCCGTGAAGGAAGCAGTACATGGGTTTACATTCCAGAGCGCGCTCCTCGTCCTGCCGCAGACAGATGAAGTCTGATTTGGTCATCACTGTTAGAAACCCCTTTCACCTACATGGTCCCTTGTACAGCGAGTCAGGTAGGCATTTTTATTATTAGCTCATTTTGTGGCTAAAGAAGTCAACTCTCGGCGAGGTTAAGTGCCGTATCTCATGTCACCTAGTAAATGAACAACAGGAAACCCGCGCTGGCTTTCAGACCCCAGAGCTGAGGTTCTATCAGCTGGAAGAGTGCTTCTCAAACCACAATGTGTACACAAAGCACGAGCAATCTCGCTCAAATGTAGACTCTGACTCAGAAGTTCTAGGAAGGCCCCAAATTCTGCATTTCCAGGTGAGGCTGAGGCTGCTGGCCCAGGGACCACACTTTGAGTAGCGAGGCCCCCACACATTCAGGGCTAGAAGAGAGGCCAGGCCTGAGGACCTCTGAGCAGGACCCATGACTTTCAAAGCCCACGCCCACCAGTCCCAGGGCGCATGGCATACGACATCTGGTTTCCCCACCTTGGCCAGCATTCCTCCGGCTACCCCAGAGCACTGAACCTCCCCGCCAGTCTCTGTCAGACTGTGCAAACCAACGTTTCTGATTCTGCCGGGATCACTGATCAGGAAAAGGAAAGCGGAGAAAAGGGGTCTGACGGTATAGTAACATTCCAGTTTTATAGCATTGGAGGACAGGGAAAGAACCACTTGGAAAGTGGACTTCGTGGGGAAATGAAAAGTTGTAATAAACCCAAAGAATTAAATTGAATTAAAAAAATCATTTCCTTTGAATAATTATGTAAGATAATTCATTTGAGTGTTCCTTTTTTTAAAAAAAAAAAATGAGAATACGTTCTTTTTAGGCTGTGTTCCCATAACGAGATCAACATTTTGATTATAATATTAACTAAACAAAATAATGTTTGGATCGTATCAACAGAAAGCAAAGAAAGCGGTGCGGCTTGCTGGATGAAGCCTGCGACTTGGAGCCATCCCCAAAGGAGATCACTCTCTGTAAGGCGAGCATCAGGGAACGCTGTCCACGGGAGGACCTGGGATGAGGCAGCTAAACCCCTCGCCAGGGCCCAGGCTGTAGCAGGTATCCTCAGCATGAAAGCAACGATTATTAGGACTTCTTTGAACAGACAAAGGGCAGAAACTGGAGCAAGCTGCAGTATGCTCATGGCGGTATAATCAGGAGTCCAGGTCACTTGGGCAGCTGTGGGTGTGCACATTGACAAAAGCAGCACCCTATCCTGGCAAAGGGCACCCTGGTGTTGGAGGCAGCTCAGGCCAGGTGACCCTTGGTTAAAACTGACATATAAAGGAGAAGCTGGCCTTCTCAGAACAGAGACTAACCCTCTGCGCTTTCCCAAAAGCAGGATTAAAGGGAATAAATGACCTTCTGGAGGTGACAAGGACAGGGCCGGCCAGGTAGAGAGGTTAGGGAGGGCTGTGTGCCCCGAAAAGGTCTACTTCCCCAAGGAAATGAGCTCATCCAAAAGAATGCACGCTGGAGAGAAATCTGCCTAAATGTTAAAACAACATTAGCATCAAAATTAGAAGGGGGAGGGTTTGGTTTGGGTGCAGAGAGATTTGCATGTGAAATTCTACAAAATTGCCAGACTACTTGGGAAACTATTTTTTGCCATGGAAACAAACCCCATCTGTACAAGGTTTGTACTTGGATAAGGCTCTCTTTAAATACCATGAACCTGGCTCCAATTTCTTTTCTATAAGGAGGGGAGTGAGGAGGCGGGGAGTCCAGCTCTTTATTTTTAGAGGCAGGAGTAAGCCACATCTTAGCAGGGCCGCATGCTCCGTCTACACGGTGACGTGGGCTTGCTACAACAGCGGGGACAGGAGCCCAAGGAGACAGAGGTGTCTGGGAGACGCTGTGTCTCCAGCAAAGTGATGCTGGAAAATTCAGATGAGCATCCGTTCTGAGGAGGGGAGACAAACTGAAGGCCCGCGCTGATTTTCCCTGGCTAGGGCTGTGTTCCCACTGAAGTCAGCAGGTGTCAGCTGTCATCACAGACCAGTCCCCCCCCAGAGGCTCCCCCTGCCACGTGGCTGAGGACCGGGGTGTGCTCTCCCCAAAATTATCCTGGTTTTCTGAGTCTTGGCTGCCCTGTAGTGAGCTCCCGGAGTGCAGGGACCACGGGGGCATCCTTTGTGTCAGAGCCCTGCCCCCCACCCCGTGTGGCCATCAGCCCCCTCCCCTCACAGACAAACACTGCACACTCTCTGGTCCCACACGGGCCAGCCCGTCTCCAAAAATGATCCTCACGACTAGCTTTACCCCTTCACCTTGTACTAGCTCCCCGCCACCCCTCCCCCGCCCCGAAGTCGGATCTTACATAAGCAACCCCAGTCAACTCCCTTTACTTGGTTCCCTTGAGAGGCAATGAACCTGCTACTCGGGGCAGCGTCCTTCAGGGGCAGGCACACTGGCCTTACGTCCACCATGTAATATATGTGGGTGTGCCTTGTTACAAAAACACCTCGATGTAAAAGTCTGAACTCATACGAGAAATACATTTGGGGGTGACTATTCACATTTGAAAGAGGCCCCCTGCTTCAAGGTTATGGCAGGGTCCCCCGCAACCCTGGATAGTTCTCAAAGTGGGGCCATTGTGCCACCAGCACCAGATGGAGTCAGAATCGGAGAACAGGGCTCACCACCCCCGGAGATTCCTGGACATGCTGACCCTTGACAGCCGGCTGACAAAACGCAGCTGACAGAACTCGGTTGACACGCAGTTGTTTGGGGAACCCATTTGTTGTGTAACGTGAATCCCACCGCTGTGAGGTAACCTGTTGCTGAGAAGTGGTACCCCTTTCCCACCCCACTCCTGGTCTCCAAATAGCAGCAATTACAGCAGGTAACATTCGTGTGAGCGAGGCGAGAACACTGAGGTAAAAATAAAAGCAAAACATGAAAACCCTCCCGCTGCTCCTGGAACAGCCCTTCCCGACGGGGCGGCGGCAGGCCTGCCTTGCAGGGGCCGCAGCCCTGAGCAGGTCTGGGGCTGGAGCCCCCGGTGTGTGGCCCGGGGCGGGCTTACCCAGGCAGGGCTGTGCGGGGAGCCGCCCCGGGGAAGCAGCAGCCGGACGATGTCCAGGTGGTTGTGATGGACAGCCACGTGCAGGGGAGTCAAGCCATTCTGCAGGGGACAAGACGACAAAGACAACAGCCTTCACTCAGCTGGCTTCCCACTAGCGATCCCTCCGGCTATCTATCGGCAGCAGCGCTTGGGGCTCTGTATCGCTTCTTTCATATATGGTACAGTCTAGTTAAAACCCTTCCAAATCCAGTCTTGATCTGAAGTCACTCAAGAGCATAACCTGCCAGACCCGGGGCCACCTCCTTGTTCTGCAGGGCCCGGGGGCCGGGGGCGGTGGGGCACAGCACAATCAACACACTTGCTCAGAGAAGGCCACCAGCTTTTTCTAAGAGCACAGGGCCCTTGTCAGAAAGGCGGTCTTGCCAGAGGCCCTTCCCCCTGGATGGCTGCCCACTCAAAAGGTGGACATAATGGGCACAAGGAGCGAAGTGTGTCCTTTGCTCTGGCCTCGAAGCTGAGACAGGGAGGGAAGTTCAAGCTCACTTTTCCGGCAGCATTTGGATGTGCGTCTCGTTCCAACAGGAGCTCTGCCACCCTGACCTTGCCATACTTGGCCGCCACGTGGAGAGGGGTAAATCCTTTCTGAGGAGAGACACAGGCTGTCAGAAGCGTGGGGCGTCAGAG
Source organism: Phoca vitulina (assembly GCF_004348235.1). Taxonomy (NCBI): domain Eukaryota; kingdom Metazoa; phylum Chordata; class Mammalia; order Carnivora; family Phocidae; genus Phoca; species Phoca vitulina. Next base: position 2,815,426 of record NW_022589718.1, on the reverse strand, counting down.
CTGTCCCCCCCAGAGCAAGAACCCACGGCAAAGGAGGCAGCCCCCCTTCACCGGCATGGAGACGCCAGCCTCGTAAAGGACGCAATTTCTGATCCCTCCCAGAGGCTGGGGCCCAAGAATCAGCAGGTTTCCTCTTCCACTTGCCACCTGCACCTCTGGTGATGGCACATATAACCATCTTGCGTTGTTACCCCACTACTAGCTAGTCGAGGGCAAGGGTTGAGTCTTAGTCCTTCTTGTATTCCCAGACCCGATTTGTCTAGAGCTAATAGCCAGGCCATGATAAAGGGATGAAGGCTTGGTGGGCAGACGAGAAAGGACAGTTTTACCACCTTTCTGGGGAAGGACGACACATCGGGCTCACAGATGGCGGCCAGTCTGGGGGTGCTGGCCCTCCTAGCTGCTTTCAGCATCATCCGGGCCACACAGAGAACCGGGCGGGAGTGCCCATCCCGCACCCCAGGCCCGGCGTGACTGGCCAGTCCCCTCTCCAGAACAGGGGAAGAAGCCTGTACCTTGGTCATGCATGCCTGGGATGCTTCCTTTTCCAGAAGGGCCAGGGCCGTCTCCACATGGCCCTCTCGGGCCGCAATGTGCAGGGGGGTATGCCCGGCCATGGTGGCCAGGTTGGGATTGGCATTATTTTCTAGCAGGAGCTTCACCATGTTCATGTGGCCGATGCGAGCTGCACAGTGAAGCGGGGTCTGGTCATCCTGGAACCCAAAGTGAAAACAAAGAACCGGGCATATTCTTAAGGTTTCTTAATCCAACTCTTCACTTTACGAAGGAGGAAGGTGAGGCCCAGAGAGGGTAAGTGACTTTCTCAAGATCACACAGCTAGGAAGATGAAGAGCTGGAATTCAAATCAAGTCTCTGAGTTATAGAAACAAATACGCTCTCTCATTTAATCCTCACAACGACCCTTCAGGTTAGCTGTTATTTCTACTGAATTGCCTAAAGGCTCAGCCTTCCCATCTGTAAAATGGGAACAATAATCTACCTCATAGGGCTCTGGTTAGGATTAAGCAGGTAGTGTATATAAAATGTTTCACACAGTGTAACAGGCACTCTTCCTGTCTCCCAAGTCATGTCTGAGCGGAAACTTGCCTTTGCTTGAGTGGGGTGGCAGGAGAGTCTAAACTGCTGAAGGGGAAAGATGACTTTCTTCCCACCCTTGCTCCTCCTCCTCCCCTGATACTAGGCTAGGGTCTCTGTGCTGTTGGGCCCAGCTGGGGGCCTCTGTGCATGGCCCAAACACAAACCACAGTTCTAACTCTAAACAGCCTCTGTCTCCAGTAGAGTCGGAAAACCCAATCTTGGTGAAAGCCCATCGCCTTGCACAATCAGTAGCAATTCTCACTGTTCCCTCGCCCAATCCCTGGAGAACACGTTTTACAACAAGGGGGCATCTTCCATTTTTTGGGTCAAGTAATTCCTGACTGGTTTTCATTGGTAATATATTCTCCAAAAAGTTGCTTCTCTTCTTACACCAGAACTGTAACCACCATGAAACCCTTTCAGCCCCCAAACCCTGCAGGCCAGCCATGCTCTTCAGGCTTTCATTATCCCAATGAATAGGACAGCTCTGATGCAAACATATCTCCGGCCTTCTCAGAACCCCTGCAAAGCAGAATCTGAGCGTTCAGGGCAACCACCGTGGGAATGACGAGGAACCTTTGTGCTGCCAGCACTGCAGCTGGGCCTCTAATAAGGATGGATTTCTCCTCATTGCGCTTGAATCGCTTACATCCCAGGATCCTTCTGGCCTCCAGAACTCACCTTGGCCTTGGCATTGACTTTGGCTTTGTTCTGGAGCAAATATTTGGCCACTTCCGTGTGTCCTGCTCTGGCTGCCATGTGTAGCGGGGTCTCCACTTTCTGTAAAACCACAGAATTATAGAAATGTTAATCCATGCCGAGTTTCCAAAAGGACACACGCAGAGTTCCAAAGTGCCAGCCTGGAGTAACTTGGTGGGTTTTCGTCCAAGAGGTGGAGCTGTCCCAACAAGCAGCTACTTTAGCCTTTAGCCTGCGGACACCTAGTGTGTGTGAGTGTGTGTGTGTGTGTGTGTGTGTGTGTGTATGTGTTTTAAGTATACTTAAAAGTAAACCTTAGAGCTAATGAATGTTAAAAACTGTAAATGTATTCCCAGATAACACTTACAGAAGTTCCCAAATTATTCTCTAAAAGAAAACTCCTAGGACTGACAGATGTGTGACGAATTTAATTGGGATATATATATCGTGAATAATATATATACACACATTCTCCCCAAACCTGCAGTCTCTCCTATTGTGAGAATTCTCGCTCTCCCCCCAGAGAAGAGATCTTAGGATCAGTAGCTCATCTCCCCTCTGAGCTCTCAGTCCAGGGGACAGAGCCCTTGCTCTCCGCCATGGGCTTACCACATTGGAGACATTGGGTGATGCCCCCCGCTGTAGGAGGTTCTTCACGATGGGCAGGTGCCCCATGAAGGAGGCCACGTGGAGAGGTGTCAAGCCAGACTGGAACACACAAGAGAGAAATGAGAACAGAGGAGACTTTCCTGCTCCTACAAAGAAGAGAGAGCCAGATGAATCTAGTGCTTTCTTGTTTCTAGGGGCTCCAGAATGGTTTTCCAAGCAAAGGGAGTTAAATGAGATGGGTTTTTCTTCCAGGAAAATGGTTGGAGGAAAAAAGAAATCACTGCAGGGTGATTCTGCGTGCTTTACAACTCAAAAACTTGCATCTGGTCTTGGAAAGCTCCCTGAAACTTGACCCATGTCCCCCTGTCTCGGTCACCCAGTTTATTCCTTCAAGCAGTCTGGACTTGCATACACACACGCAGTCCTGCAGCCACATGGAGCTAAAAAGAACAACTGTCCAGAAAGCTTTTGGAGGAAGACCACGGGCAGGGACCATCGGCCCGTCTGTGGAGTTCTCCTACCTCAGTGACAGCGTCAATGGAGGCCCCCGTCTTCAGTAGCAGCTCCATGACACGGATGTGGTTCTTCTTGCAGGCGATATGTAAGGGGGTAAAGCCATTCTGCAGCCCCACACATAAGGAGACAGACAAGCAGGAACTTACAACACTAGCCCAAGGGGCCCCCAGACCCCCCTGCTGATGAAAAGGCAACCTCTGCCCACTGCCTGGACTCCGGTTACTGTCAGTTGTCCGAGAGGCAGCTGGCTCCCACTTTAGGCACCAAGCACGTTCCTGAACGAGTTGTTTATAAACCTTTTTTAAAAATTTAATCATATTTTGGATGCACTGCTGTTTTAAGTTTCCTTCAGGGGAAACTGACAATAAAGAGCACTTTTTGTGAAGCGAATCATGTTCCCTCTCCCCTGAAACCACTGATCATTTTTAGTAAAGTGGATTTCGGGATAGCAGCTCTGCTGTGTACATCAACTCCACAGAGGCAGGGAGTTTTATTTCTTTGTTTTTGTCTGTTTTCCCAGGGCTTTACTCCGATAGGCAGTGATTCTCAAAGTGGGGGGAGGAGATTTTGTCTGGAGACATTGCTGATTGTCACCACCAGGGGAGAAGGGTATCAGCACCTGGGGGGGGGGCAAGAATGCTGCTAAACATCCTACCAGGCACAAGCCAGCCCCCCACAATAAGGAATATCAGACCCAAAATGTCAGTAGTGCTGAGGCTGAGAAATGCCCCAGCTACCCCAGAATAGTCCCTGGCATGTGGCAAGAGCTCAGTGAAAGCTTTCTGAATGAATGAAGGAGCCATCCTTTCGAGACCTGGAAGCTCCCCTGCCTTCTAAATTCTCCCCTGTGTGAGTAGGCAGAGAGGAGATGGTGGTCAAGGGCATGCTCTGTGCAGAACTCTGACCCCACCAGACCCCTGACACTATCCTGGGAACGCCTGGCCTGGGGCAAGAGCGAGAGGAGCCAGAGACTCTAGGCGAGAACTCACTTCTACACCAGCACTAGGAAAACTCTAAGCCCATGAGCAGAGGAAGGATGCTTAGCTCGGCCCATTTCACTCACCCCCCAAAGCAGATACAAAAGCCAGGCAGCCTATAAGGAATCACTGTTCTGCAGCTCCAGGCTGGCTTAGATGGAGTGGCACCCCAACCCACACACATACCACGGAACCGCTTCTTAGTGAGGTCTCCTGGGCCAATCCCCCCACTCCACGACCTCAGCCTGTCATCGGGGTACAGAACGGGGAGTGTGAAGGTCACCATCCCGCCTGTGTGTTGCCATGCCTCTTGGGCCCTAGCCGGTGCCACCATTTTCCAGGCCCCGAGTCTCAGGGATACCTCCAGGCACCGACTGGTGGCCCTTCCCACCAGGCTCAGCCAAGCTCTGGTCCTGCTTCCCTTCCTTTGCCCCTCTGGTGCCCTCTCTAGTGGCCTCCCACTCACCAGGGCTCTGGAATTCGGTTTGGCTCCTTTATCCAAAAGGACCTTGGCTACTCTGTGATGGCCGCAGTGGGCCGCCACGTGGAGTGGGGTCAGATGGTCCAGGGTGATGTCGTCTATCTCTGCGTTGTATTGCAATAGAAGTCGGACACAGTCAAGGTGGTCTCCCTGAGCCGCCATGTGAATGGGGGATAAGCCATTCTGGAAGAAGAGGGAGAAACAAGCGGTTGCAAAGGAAATTCAAGGCGATGACTCCAACCTCGCTTCCTACTTCTTCCTTACACGATGCTTCCACGTCTGGCCCCTGTGCTCATGCTGGTCTCTGACTCCGCTCTCCTTTCCACCTCATCAAATCCTCTAAGCCAGTTCCAGCCAGGCCCACCTCTTCCGGGAAGCCTTCCCTGACCACCCTAGACTTCTGTGGGCTTTTCCTTCTCTGTCCCACTCGCTCGGACTTCCTCATAGATTTGCTGAATTGTGTCTGTAATTAACTTGTTGGGTATGTGTCTGCATACTTAGCAGCCTCTTAAGATCAGTGACTGTGCCTCCTATCTCTCATATGCCCCACAATCTCCATACGAGCACGAAACACACATACTGGTCCTTCATTCATGCGCTTTTGAATGAATGAATGACCACAACATGGAACTCAGATCTAAATCCCTCTGTGCTTTGCTCCTAACAAACACACATCACTTAAACAACTTCCTTAAGGACTCTCACTGTTTCTTAGGTAGCAATCTCTCTAAAAAACAAACAAACATTAAAAACAGGGGAGACTTTTTACTCGATCCTTCACACATTAAGTCAACAAATATTTATTAAGCGATTAATGAGCACCAGGTATGGGTTAAGCTCTGGGGAAACAAAAGAGAACAGACATAATCCCTGGTGGAAGGAAGCTCGTGGACCCATAGGCAAAGGAGGTAGAAACAGATACATTGTTGCCATTCAGTGTGGTAACATCAGGGAAGGCAAGATCAAAGCACAGACCTCCAATGGAGGGTAGAGTTTCCAGGAGGGAGGATGGGGGAGAAGGCTTTCAGAAGGAGGTGGCCGGGAGCTAGAACTTCTCTAGGAAGACAGAAGGGGAGGAACCTCCCAGCGAAGGGAGCAGTGTGTGCTCGGGGAACTTGGGGAGCTCTATCTATGCAGTTAAAGCTGCAGGAGGGCCAAGCCTGATGGGGGTGCGGAGCTGAGCTCCGGGCAGGCAGGAGCGGCATCATGACAGTTTGTGAGCTCAGGAACTGGGATGTTAGCTTTCAGAAAGGGACCATGAAAAGATTCTCAGCAAGGGAGACACACAGTCAGGCTGCGTGACAGCTAGTATCCGTGTCACGGGTGGAATCGTGTCACCTCAAAATTCACATGTTCAAGTCCTAACCCCAGGAGCTCGGAACGTGACCTTATTTGGAAATCAGGTCACTGCTGGTGTCCTTAGTTACGATGAGGTCTTGGGGGGGGGGGCCTGAAACCAGTATGACTGCTGTCCTCATAAAAAGAGGAAGTTTGGACACAGACACTCACACACAGAGACCACGCCATGTGAACATGAAGGCAGAGGTCAGGGTGATGACAAAGGAATGCCAAGAGTGCGAGCAACCACTGGACGCCAGGAGAGAGGCCTGGAACAGATCCCCCCCTCACAGCCTCTGAAGGTACCGGCCCTGCTGACTCTGATCTCAGATTTCCAGCCCCCAGAACTGTGGGGCAACGGGCCGCTGTGGTTCACGCCACCCAGTGACAGGCACTTTGCTACTGCAGCCCCAGCAAACTAATACAGGTAGTTGCCACTCAGAGAATTTCACAAAGGTCACACCATACTTCCCAATGAAAAGTGGGAAGTCCTCAGTGAAGAATCTGGCCTGCCGCCTGTATTTGTAAATAAAGTTTTATTGGAACACGACTGCTAGTTTGCATATTATCCGTGGCTGCTTTCCTACTACAATGGCAGAGTTGAATTGTTGCAACAGAGATCGTGGCTTGCGAAGTCTAAAAATACTGACTACCTGGCCCTTTAGAGAAAAAGTGTGCCGTGCCTGATCTAGCTAATAATTAGAGCTATACCGAGGGTCTCCCGTGTGACAGGCATTGGGGTACACATCACACTGGTTCAGTTAGTAGTATTAGCATCCCCGTTTTTTAGAGATGGGATTTGATCCTGGGTTGGCCTGACCTGAAGCCCTGCTGGAAGGACGCTCCTCGCAGAAGGGAAGCTACGAACCTTGGTTTTGGCTTGGATGGGTGCCCCGTGGTCCAGCAGGATCTCTGAGATTCGCACGTGCCCATTCCGAGCTGCACAGTGGAGAGGTGTCAATTCATCCTTTAAAAGACAGAGTCCAAAAGAGAAAGCCCCAAAGGCACCTATCAGAGCCACTGGAGGGAAGACGGCCCGCAGTGCCCCTGCAGCCACCGAAGCGAGGATGCTTCCTTAAGGACCAGCCTGACTCCAGCCCATCTCGCTGCGTCTCCTGCTGCCTCCTGGCTCCCACTGCGGGCTGTTCCGGGATGCTGGAGGCCCAGCACCAGCCCGTCACGGAGAGCCCGCCATGCCAGCGGGGGCTCTGGAAGGCAGAACTCCCACCCCTGGCCCTGCCGCGGAGCTCACTGGCACCCACCTTGGTCCTTGTTTCTATCTGGGCCCCGCGGTCCAGCAGGAGCCGCACCATGATCACGTTCCCCCTGCGGGAGGCGATGTGCAGTGGCGTGATGCCATTCTGGAAGGGGAGGCACAGGGGCCTGTCAGTCTGCGGCATCTTCCTCTCGAATGCAGCTGCTCTGCACCCCACGCCCGTGTCCCCCCAGCCCTACAGCGGCAGCAATGCAAGAAGCCACTTTCAGCCTACTCTTTAGGACACTTCTCACCTAAGAACAATCTCAAAACCTAGGAGGACAGGACGGCATCCTGGTTAATCGCAGCAATCTGGCCAAGCCCTGTCTCCCAGCGTCATCACAACAGACTGGCAGAAAACCCTGCCCTCCAGGCTTCCCACCTCGACAATGGGCAAATGGAAACTGATGGGCAGATATCAGACACCCTTAAGAGACACCAGGGCCATCTCCCCCGAGGGCACTCGTGCCATAAGGAGGAAACCTGTGGTGTCACAGTGAGGGGCAGACAAGCCCAGAGCCCAGGCCTGAGAGCGGGGCCTGCCGGAGGGCCTTACCTGGGGCGTGAAGTTGACACTGGCGCCCCTGTTGAGGAGTAACTGGGCCACATTGAGGTTCTCGTAGTGAGCTGCGATGTGGAGGGGGGTGAATCCCGTCTGGGGCACAACAGAGGGGGACAACTTGTCACAAGCCATGCTCTGCCATTTTCACCTCAGAATAAGGACAGGGATTCTGGAAATGTCAGCAGGGCCCGAGGACCCAAGACGGAGAGGTTTGCTGAAGGGGTTTGGAAAGGCTTTGCAAGTCATATTCAAAGCTGGGTCCCACCTCTGAGGACCCCCCCCATTGTTTGTTTTGTGGTTCCTGTGGACAAACCATGGACTAGTATTACCTCAAACTCTGCAGGGCCCACTTATATGAACGGTTACTTATGAAGAAATGTTAATTAATGAATACAAAGTGTTACAGGGGCCATGATCTTCACTCTAGAGATTGTTTCAGCCCCCTAAAAGGGCGTGGCGACTCAGCTGGCTGGCCAAAGCGGCCCTTTGGACCCCTTGGTGGGTCATCGTCATCATTCTGTCCCATAACCTGAGACCATGCCTAATCCAGTCAACAGCCTCCCAGATAAAACCCAGCGACCGTGGGGTTGAGGGACCATGTGAATAGCTCAGGGCGATCCACTCGCACTACAGAAGTCATCAACAGCTAAACTTACAGATAATGGATCGGCAGTGCCTGAACATCAGACAGCTAGCAGTCCAAGCCCCTGGGGAGCCCTCCCCATTCTCACCTCCCCACGTAGGGACACCTCCCTTCCTCCACCAGGGGCCAGCCAGGAAAAGAGGGGCGTACATTCTAGAACACCACCTGCCAGATCCCAAAGCCAGCCTGCCCTGGATACTTTTCTGGATGACCAGGAGCAACAAGAACGTTCCCTGCTCCACACCAAGCACATTTTCCTGGGTGTTCACTAGGGGGTTTAAAGCTCCTCCAGGTCACTAGCGGGAACCTGGAGGCCCTGTGGGGGCTGGTGGTGCTCCGTGTGCATGGCTGGTGCCACATCCGGCCGCGGTGCATTCTCGGGGAACAGCTGGGGGTCAGCCCTACGGCTCCGCGGCCAGGGAAGGCCGCCCTCACCTTGGAAAGCACGTCGGGGTTGGGGTCATTCTGCAGCAGCACCGCGGCTGTCCGCGTATCGTCGTTGCGCGCCGCGATGTGCAGGGCGGGCAGGCGCACCTTCCCTTTCGTCCCATAGTTGATGAGGTGGGCCACCACGTTCTCGTGACCCTGCTGCAGAGCCACTGCTAGAGGGGTGAAGCCGTCCTGGCCACAGGAAAGGAGGAAAGATCCATTTGCTCCGACCCCACCCGACCACTCACTGTCTTCCAGGCAGGACACACGCTTTCACACCTCAGGGCTCTTGCTTGTGATGGGCCCTCAGCCTGCAATGACTTTCTTACCATTCAGAGCCCTCTTCATCAGTCAAGCTCAGTTTAAATGCCACCTCTGCCCTAAAGCCTCTCTTGGCCCCACTTTCTTTCTCTGCAATCTCCCCGAGCCCAGAGCCATTCATTTTCCTTTATAACTTGTTCCCAGTCTGACTGGGTGCTCGGAGTGCTCCTTGCCTACCCTCCCTTGCACCCTTCAACATGGCAGAGGATCATTCTTCATTGCACGAGTATTAGTAACCCCTACCAAATGCTAGAAACTATGCCAGGAACTGAGGATTCGATTGTGAGCTACTGTCATTAATCTCCTCGGTTGTATGCCGAGGGGCACAGGACCCCACGAACTGGCGAAGCAGAATGAGCACAAAGTCACCTAACTGCTGAGTGTTATAATGTTAGTAGTCAAGAGAAGCTTTGGCTCTATCTAGTTCAATTTCATCCTTTCGTCAATGACAAAACTCAGGACCAGAGCTGAAGTGACTCATGGTTTATGGCAGGATCCTTTCTCATTAGGGTCCGGCCTTCAGTGGTGCTTAGTGTGGGAAGGACAAGCTTGGGTCTGATGTCATTTCTCTGGTATGTGTCTGGGCATTCCTCAAGACCCATGACTCTGTCTCTTCTTCCCTTGCATAGCCCGGCAGCACCCGGAATTAGTGCAGTGATCAGAAGGTAGAGAGCACACAACGACACTCTACACTGATTGCAACAAAGGAAGTCTTTCAAGCCATGTCCCAGGAATGTACACCCCCAGCGGTGTCCTGCACCCGGGGGCGTCCAGTAGTGAGGCCATTTGCCCCAGGTACTTACTTCTGTGGCTACATTCTGATTAGCTCCATTTTCCAGTAAAAACTTAACCACTTCCAAGTGATTCTCTTGTGCTGCCATGTATAGCGGTGTAAAGCCTTTCTGTAGACCAAGAGCAAAAGTCATTAACATTCACCCACAAAAGGAGAGATGCTAAACCTGGTGCACAATCCTCTCAACTTGAGGACAGCTCTCTCTTCCTCCTACTTTCACCTAGCCCACAGGACCATGTCCCCACCAATATCTCCTGTTAGAAAAACTCCAGGCTTTGAAATGGCTTAGTGGGATTATTACAAAAGGCCACCAGGTGGGGGCGACACTCCATGGACATCAGCATCTTGCACGAGACACACACACACACACACATACACACCCTCTATTTTCACTCCCTTCCTCGTGAACCCCCCATGTCCCACCCACCCCTAAACAGGCTTTCTCTCCCCACGTGAGTCATAGCTAGATATATTGTTTGGCTGGTTTAACTGAACAGAGATGGGGCCCTCAATGATCAACCACATCGTTCATAGAATATGCAATAGAAGCATGAAAACATAATAAGCTTGCCTTCATTACTGCTTAGAGACACACTGCCAATTAATCTAGACCACACACCCACAATATTACAGAAATGCAGGTGGAGAAGAAGGGCAACGCCCTCTGGCCTGGGACCCCAGAGGACCATTACCTGTGACTGGGCGTTGACATTGGCGCCATAGTTGACCAGCTCCCGGACCACCTCATCCTGACCGGCGAGGGCGGCAATGTGCAGAGCTGTGTTCCCTTTCTGAAACACATGGGGGAGAGGAAGCAGAGGAGGTTTCCCACCGGGCTGTCAACGGTACCGTGACGGTCAAAGGTAAAGTCACCATTAAGGGTACACTAACAAGGCTACGGGTTGGGGTGAGGGACAGTGGGCTTTCTTCATGGCCAAAAGGGGTAGACAACACCCATGAGCGTGCCTGACCCTTTATACACCTTGAAATAATACTGAAAGCCCAAGGAGGAAAAGCCTTCCTGTTCTCCACACAAAAAATCACGCCAAAGAATAAAGAAGCCACTTTTCAACACCTAATCTGCTGCCTGCAGACATAGCGTTCTGTCATCAGCTGACAGATAGTCAGCATTCCTCAGGACACACACTGAAAGGTTTGCCAGGCAAGCCGGGCTTCCGTGGACTTCCAGCTCCTCACAAGCTGCAACTGCAGGACGACGCAGAGCCCCCGCGAGGCCCAGAGCCCTGTGGAAGGAGGCTGGCAGAGGCCGTGGGCTCGGTGCCCTTCACCCGAAGCTGGGCCAAGGGGGGACAGAGGACTGAGAGGTGAAGAGAGGAAAGGGCAGAAATATGTAAAGGGACTGGGGGCAGGTTCTGAGGAGGTGACTAGAACACTCAGATTTTCTTGTCCAGATCCATTCTGGGTATTTAACAATTGGTAGACGGGGTTTAGGTCTGGCAGGCTGCTTGTGATCAGGATGCCGGCCTTCCTGCCAGTCTTCCTCCTGCCTCCCAGATGTCCTGGGGCTGGAACACAGGCCCATTCTCTGACTCACCTACGTGACCCCACTGGCACCCCTGCTCAGTGACAGGCAGGCAGGACAGCCCCCGCCCCCTCACCGACAGCTTCTGTCCATAGGGCAGGCGGGAGAAAACGGGACCCATCTGGGCCCATCTGTCCCTCTGCTACTTAAGGAGCAGAGATCTCAAATGAACTCATCTTTTTATAGTTCATATGGTATATAATTTACCTAAACCACATAAACACTTGCTAATCCATCTCAGGCAACTCAAGCCCCGACAAGTAGGGACTTCAAACTCAGTCCATGCACTGGGGCCATCTGCCACTGGGAGAAGAGTGTCCTCACCCGGGCGGAATGGACCAGCGCGGGCGCCAAGCTCTGTGGCCCCCCAGACAGCGCGGCCCCAGGCGCCCGCAGGTGGGAGAGGTAGTCCCACTGAGGGCTCCTGGGGGCTGCAGGGGGCTCAGGTCTTTGTTTCTAAAGTGTGGCCCGTATCAGGCCAGAGGGCCCTGCTTGTCACCTCTCAAGGGTGTCTTTTTGATTTCTCCTTAAGTTCCATTTGATAAACCAAAGGGTTCTTCCTCAAATATCTGTCAGAGAATAAGTGCCAGAAATGAAGGTATAGATGTTAAGTAATCATTTTTCATAGAAGCCCAAAGAGCTTACAGTTAGAGGCCTTGGCACCTGGGTCCCACTCACTCACTGCACCGAGTGGGACACGGCTGTTGGCACCAGAACCTTCTCTGGAAATCAGGACTCAGATCTCCAAGTCTCCCCATTTAGAAGGAAGTGTGCTGTGCCCATCCGCGCGTCTGCTGCACGCTGAGCACATGTGCGTCAGGCGCTAGTCCAGGCGTGGGAGTATAGCGATGACGGACACTCAGCCTCCTTACCCTCAAGAAGCAATGTCAGTTGCTTCCCACCTGCCCCTTTCTGCCTTAAATCACACGACATCGGAGCTCTCCCCACAGAAACCCATGCGGGCGGCGGGGGAGGGGGGGCAGCTGGGCCCACGTGGAACCCTGACTATGGATCCTGGCCCACCTTCTGGATCTGGGCTGAGGGCAGCACGGGTGATGGGTAAGAGCAAAGGGGAGACCGTGGGAAACAGACCCCCCACCTACACACACGTGCACACTGCGCAAAGTGCAAGAGGGCCCTGCCCTGGGGCAAGGGTCACAGGGCAAGGAGGTGGGGCCTCTGTTTCCTCTACCCTTCCCTCTGCATGAAGGAACATGCCCTCGAAGAAGCAAAAAAAAATTCTTAGCTACGTGTGATCCACAAAGACCCACTTTGTCCACTGGCAGGGGGTCCCGGAGCTCCTGGAAGGGAGGCGGCTGGGGCAGGTGAGGGGTAGATGCGAGCAGGGAGATTAGGGCTTTCTCCCTCCCACCAGCCTAGAGGATGAGCACAGGCCTCTGAGAGGCAGAGACAGGAGGATGGGGACACGGATGCTTTTGTTTTGTGCTTTTAAAATTTCTAAGCACAGCTTAGGAAACTATATTGGTTTTGGCTTTTTTACTCTTTTCCTTTTTTAATCTTTCTCCTGCTTGCGAGACCCATTAGAATTCCCCAATCTGCTAGGACTCTTGCTCAGCCCACGGTTTCTGCTTCACCTTTTTTCCTCCCTCTGTGTGGCATTCAGAAACCACGTTGGCTCACAAAAAAAGCCTATAAATAACAAAGACACACCAAGCGCTCGCTTGCAAAATAACAATCAAAGGGGGAACTTCGGCAAGAGCGAAAACGCTGAAGCACACTGTTGGTGCCGCTCGCCCGGAGCCCACAGATGGCACGCTGCTGGCAGCCAGGTACGTGGGAGCACCAGAAGGAAAACTAATCGTGTCCCCTTCGTCCACAGAAGAAGGGTGGAAACCACTGGTGCTCGTCAGGGATAAAAAAACAAAAACAAAAAAAAACGCCGCACAGACGTCCAGGAAGAACAACTCTTGTCTATTTCACCGGCGCGATCTCTTCACCTTCGGGAAATGGCATGAAAATTACAGGATTTGACCACCAGGGATGACTGTACCTTCATAATATTTGGGTAATGATCTTCATAACCATTATATCTGCTGTCTACCTAATGTTCTTCTGGTTCTCCGCTCGAGAGGCGGCAAACACGCTTGCCGCCCGGAACTGAAATTGGGGCTGGGTGTGAGAGCACCCCGGGTAAGAAACAGCTAATGGGAAGAAAGAGGCCAGCGGGACAAAGCCGGGAGGAAAATCGCGGGAAGCAACCGGGAAGGAAGAGAAGAGGAAGCAGTCCTTGAGTCAGCAGAGACAGGTGATTTTTGTGTGTAGTTCTGTTTTGAAATGCCGGCGGCGGCATCTTGCTCGCTAAGCAAACAGGATGGATGGACGTAAGAAATAAAACCTATTTTGCAACCTGTAGGTGCATAATTCCGTGATGTGGTTTCTGGGCTCGCGTCCCTGGGGCTACGGGGAAGAGCATGATGGTGTGAGGGCTGGGACCGCAGCCTTCGCCCAGTGCCTCCTAATAGGAGCTGAGAACGCTGTTCAGGGTAATCAGGGCAGGGAGAAAGGAAGTGTGGAGCTGACCAAGGAGATTGCTGGAGAAGGACAACTGCGATGGTCTGGCCCTCTCCTCCCGGCCTCAGTAGAAACATAGCCACCAATATTTGCTGATGCCTGTTCCTTTGTCATCTGAATCCTGAAACCAAGTATTATCATCCCCATTTTATAGACGAGGGAGGGAATTGAGACTTTTCACTAGCTAACCTGCCCAAAGTCACATAGCATGAAGTATCCCTGCTGGGATTTGGACCCCAGGCACTTGACTGTGGGGTTTCTAGTGCTCTTAGCCCCTGCGCTGGAATCAAAGACCCCAAGAAAACAGAAAGCCACGAAAAGGGTTCTATTTCTAGGTTTATAATCTAACGAGGAGGATAAAGAAAAGCCCACTCTTTTGTGGAAATAGGGTCCTGTGCTTTTCAGGTGACTTCAGGGATGCCTAGAACTAGGAAGCGATGGGAAAGACAAGAGAAATTCAGAGGCACGCTTGGGTTTCTCTCAAGTTTGGGACAAGACATGAGGGACCCCCACACTTGAATTATCAATGAAAAGCCCCCCGCTCCCTAAGAGACGTACCTTGGTTGTCGTTTCTAGAATGATTTCTTTGTGCAGAAGTTCAACCACCATCTTCACATGGCCTTCTTTAGAGGCCAGGTGCAAGCCGTTCAGCCCATTCTGTAAAGAGCAGAGAGGCAGGAAGAGTGTGGTTAGGGGACTATGCATTCTGCTGTTCCAGTGGTTGGGATGAGGCCATTTCCCTGTGAAGAGATGTGTGACGGGCCAGAAGGAAGAACGGGAGGGGCCCTGAGTGGTGCTGGCCCAGCCTTTCCAAGTTCTTTTCCGCAGAAGTCCCAGATAATAGGAACGCAGGGCGATAACAAGACCACCACTGCCCGGACTCATCTCCATCTTAAGTGTGGAGAAGCTCTCACTGAGGCAGTGGGTGACCCTGAATTCAGATCTTGGCCAGGCTTTTGGCAATCACTTCATGGAAGTGCTATAGCTTCAACACCCTGGTTAATTTTCATGGCAGCAACCAGTAAAAGCAAAGGGGCAACACCAGTGTATCCTAAACATTTGTAGAGCTAGATGCATATTTAGTAAAAAAACAAAATACATTCTGAAATAAGGTCTTTTGAGAATTAAATACTACCAACCACCCAGCTATAAGATTTCTCTGACAGAAGAATCAGTATTAAAATAGCCCCTTGGCCACCTTGCCATTTCAAATGTGGTCAAAGCTTGTCTGACAGTTCAATTGTGCGGTATGGGGTGGGAAGAACCAACACTATCCATGCCAGCTCGGCAGTCCACGGGAGCAGAACTCTCCCTGACCACAGAAACCTCCAGCCGTACATGGCGAGGTGTGAGAGAAGGTTTTACTTGGCACTCTCGCATGTCCCGTCTTCTGATTCTTGCACTTAAGATGCCTGGAAACTTCCTGGCAAAAGCTGACTTCAAAGAGTGCGACTTAGAGCCACACATAATTCCGACAATATGATGGAACTCATTTCGCTTCCAGTGATGAGCAGATCTTGGCTCCACATGGAAGATGATTGTAGTCAATCGGCACTCCCCGTGCCCTACTGTTGTGTTCTCCTCCCCCTCCTCCTCCTCCTCCTCCTTGCCCACCAGCCATTCCCCCCCTTCTCCCATTCCTTCCTGTCTCCTGTTTCAGTCAACGCCGTTCTAGCATGTTCCCTTTCAGGGGATGCCCCGCAGCCACCGCAGGCTCTGGCTAATGAGAAAGACCCTTGCCACACAGCGGAGGGACTTGGCTCCCAACGGTGTGCCTCCTGCAGCCCCACCCAGCACGGGCCCCTGAAATCCCCCCTTTCCCTTTGTGTCTGGGCATTCAGGACCCGAATGCTCGTGGCCAGGGACTGTCCTGCCCACGGGAGCACCAGAACGCCAGCAGTCAGCATCAAGAGATTCCCGTGAAACCGCAAATATTCTATCTGGGAGTGGCAGCGCATTAACCCTCAACAGGTGCGTTCAGTTGCTTTGCTAATACCGGCAGAGGAAGTAATGAGGAAACACTGAAATAAGGAGAGGGAGGACAGGTACCTCGGACGGAGGACGGAGGGTATCTCAAACTCTCTTTACACTGGGGCCTTGAACAGGGAAAATAAAACAGGTGCCTGGGGTGGCAGAGCAAAGAGGAAGTGGGCTCCGAAGGGAACTTCACCTCATTTCTATTTAATCGGGCCCTCCCTGCACCCCAAAACACTCAGAGTGCAGTGGGCCAAATCTTTGCATGTCAGCACTGCCAGCTTGGCTAGGGGATGCGTGGGGGTTGGGGGGCGATGGGAGGGCTGTCTCATGCAACATTTCCTCATGCAAGTGCCTAGAAATCACCGTAAGATGTTTTTCCCTTGCAGACTGTGTACACCATTAAATGCAGCATCCCAAGTAGTGTGAATTATTCACACCCCAGTGTGAACAGGCTTATCCAATAAAGGCTGGGTCCCCGTCAGGTTTGATAACAGAAAGGGAGACAGTGATCTGTGAGAACAGGAATCTGGGGGAGGGAGAAGAACACTGGGTGGCAGTAAACCAGTTCCCCTCAAATCAATTTGCAAAACACAAATTCATTGAAAAGCAATCTGTCCAGGGACTGGGCTCTGGAAGCCTGGAGCCCCTCCCTGCAGCTTCGGGCCCTCAGCTCTACCCCAGGGCAGGTCTGCCCAGGAGCCCCTCCTCCCTCCCAGTGCACTGCATTCTGCCATCCCCTCTTGAAACCCAGCAGTGTTCTGGAAGACTCCCTGCGAGCACGCTGGTGTCTGCAGCTGCTGCAGTGTTCTTCCCGCAGGGGACTCGGCTATGGCGGCAGGGAGAGTGGCATGGTGCTGACTGCTGTGGGTTTAGTGCTTACTTGGGCAGCACAGTCCCTTCCCATCAGCGGTCACGGCTTCTGAATGCCTCAAAGCTGGGGAGTTGCCAACTCAACAAGGAAAACACCCAAGTTGACTGCTGATGCTCCAGGGTATCTGTCTCTGCTCTTTGGAGCCTGTGTCAGCATCTCCATCCAGAGGGATTCTAGACGTCCTGTGTGCCCAGAGGATGGAGTGGAATGGGATGTGGGGATCCCTGAATGCTGAGGAAATCAAGGTCCGGGGTAGTCAAACGACTAGCCAAGGTCACACATCTTTTCTAGGGCACAGCCACATAGAAAACAAATCTGGACTTCCCAAGAAAAAAAGGGCTTGGGGTTTTTTGTTGTTGGTGGTTTTTGTTGTTGTTTTTGCCCCTAGGAACTAGTAGGTTTCCATCAGAGGATAAAAGCCTATTTCTCCTTGTTTTGCTCACCAGGCAGCTCAGAATGAAGCCTCAGTCACGATCACTCACACGGGTCCGGTCATGGCCATTATAGTTTGACATCCAGGATTTTATTCCTTGCCCTGGTCCACAGAAAGTCCCTCTGCTTCCCTCCCTGCATCATAGGCCTCCCTCCAAAAGCTACACTCCTGGCAGAAGGTGGCCACTTATAAAAGGGACCATCCGAATAGATCTGTATCTTAAATTGTGTTACTCAGCTTCCATCCCAGATCCTGGATCAATGTTCTCTCTCTTCTTTATGACTTTGTATTTTTCTGACTCTATTTTTAATTTGTTTGTTTTCAACATAGTCACCCTAAGGCACTTCCGAGTCTATCACTGTGGTGATCTGAATGCAATGCCCTCCACAGAGCCACAGATGAGCCTATTAAAGAAATTCCTTATCGCCAAAAACTGGTTTTTTAAAATTTCTAGCATTTCATTTGATTCTTTTTTATACTTTCCATCCCTCTGCTGAAATTCTTCAACTGTTCATGAACATTGTCCACCTTTCCTACTAGATCCTTTAACACTTTAATCACAGTTATTTTAAAGACCATCTGATAGTTCCAACATCCAGGTCATCTCTGAGTCTGCTTCTGTTGATTGCTTTGCCTCCTGACAATGGTTTTGTTTTTTTCTTACGTGTGTGTGTGTTTATGTGTGTGTGTGTGTGTGTTGACTTAGGTCTGAGTTTTGTTACCTTCAGTGCACTACAGCCTTCAGATTCCTCTAGATGGAGGCTGCTGTTACTGTAAGCTTAGAGTAGGAGCAAGGGTGCTGGAGGGATTCCTGTGTTCCTGATCTCCCCTCAACTATCAGCCAGCCCTGCATGCCTGTACCTCAGCTGAGGTCCTTCTCCATGCTTCTGTCCCCCTTCCAGCAGTAATATGCTCTTCCTTGTCATGGGGCAGGGGAGCAGCCAGGAAGCTCTCCTTTGTCTTGGCCCAGACTTAGTCTTACAAACGATACTGCAAAAGGTCCTGCATCTGGACCTCAAAGGTGGGGGGGGACTCTTGTTTTAAGCATTCTTTCCCCTTGTCTCTGTGGCAGCAAGACCTGCCTTATCTTTATACTTGGTCTTGGGTGAGTTTCTTGCTCCTCTTCCAGCAGTAGCAGACCTCTGTTCATTATTGGTACAAGACCATTTTGGGGTCAGGACAGTCTCCTGCCCTCCCCCGGGTGAACGGGGGTTTTGCCTCTACCTTTCCTGCAGCACCACTGGGGTTTTACTGTGTCCTGGGGGCAGAGGTAGTTTGCTTCTATTCCTTCCCCTGAAGAATGGGTTTTTGCCTAAGTTCTGAAGGTGAGAGGGTTTGTTTTTGCTTCACATGAGGGAGGAATATGGGGAAGCAGCCAAGGCTTTTTCTGTTCCTGCCTCTACCTCTGCCTCCAAAGCCACCAAGTGCCTCCTGTATTCCTTTGCCATCCTGGGAGACTCTCTCTTATCTCCTGACTTATCCCAATATTTTTTTTTTTTTTTTTTTTTAAAGATTTTATTTATTTATTTGAGAGAGCGAGAATGAGAGAGAGAGAGAGCATATGAGAGGGAGGAGGGTCAGAGGGAGAAGCAGACTCCCTGCTGAGCAGGAAGCCCGATGCGGGACTCGATCCCGGGACTCCAGGATCATGACCTGAGCCGAAGGCAGTCGCTTAACCAACTGAGCCACCCAGGCGCCCTATCCCAATATTTTTCATGAACACCTACAGGAGGCCTGTGGTTCCAGACACACTGCAGTTCACACTGACTTTGTTAAGATTTTGGCTTGTACAATAGCTGCTTCTTTCTCCCGTACTCTGCCTCAGCTGACACAGTGGCCCTCTCTTCAGAGGGGCTTACTCCGCTTTGGAATTCAGTTAACTTGGTTGCACAGTGTGATCTCAGCCCTCGGACGGGCTCAGGACGAACTATAATTTTGTAGATTGTCCAGGCCTTTCTCATTGTTAGGGTAGGAAAAATGTTCTTGGAAGCTCTTTACATCCTACGTACTCCCTATACTAAGCCTCTAAGGACACCTGGCCTCGTATGATCTCATTTCACATGGTCTTAATAGAGCAGACAACCCTTTTTTGATCATGTTTGGCAGAAGTGTTCATGCCAAGCACACACACCTGGAGTTTTTCATCTGCCTTTGCTCTTTTTCAGGTAAAATGTCAATTTAGAGGATTTTTCTGAGAAGCAATCTGTCCAACAGGAGGGGGAAGAGATCTCAGCCAGGCTGTGTTTCTTTTAACATTTTTAAGAAGAAGGGAAAAAAAGTCACATTCAGCCTGAATGATTTAATTTGGAGTATTTTCTTGTACCAACTGTGAGAAATTCCATTGGCAAAATATACAATTCCAGACATTTGTTCTCAGTAAATTGCTCCTCTGTTTAGCATCTCTGATTGCCCCAATTACACTAATTGATTTCTAAATGTACAAATACAGTAGACATGTCACAAGGAATTTAACTCTTCTCCTGTCCAGTGCAGAGGATGGTTTCAAATAGAAAAGCTATGGTGTCCTGAGATGCTACATCTCTTTGAAAACTGCAAGAACATCTCAAAAGTTGCTGCTTACCTTCCCATGTGGACATACAACCCTTCTACCTCCTTTTCTCACAGCTGTTTATTTTACCCACAAACATGGCTGGCCCCCACCCCCACAGAGCAGGCAGCCCCAGGTTGTGCCCTGAGGACTTTGAGGCCCACCTCCTCCTCCCACCCCCACCATGTGTTCTGAAACTTATTATTTCCTCTTTCTTTGAGCCAAGCAGTGTGTTTCTAGAGGACTTAAGCTAACATGCTAATGTAGTATCCAGGAAGCATGACTTTTTTATTCATGAATACCTACTGGTTCAGCTCATCAAATTAGTTAGCTGCCATCCAGCCAGGCCCAGAGGCAAAGGAGCACTGGCCAGGGGAAATTGTGATGGGGAGGAAAGAACTGGGATCTTGGGAAGAATAAGCCAAGAGCAGCAGCAGAGAAAGGCAAGAAGTCTGAGGACCCCAGAATGAACAAAAAGAGGGGTGGGGGAGAGGGGTTTCTAAGTAACATTGTCTTCATGCAACACTCCACTTTACTCATGCGACCAGTAAAGGCTAATGGTTAATTGGTCAATTGGTCAATTGGTTAATCAGAAGATCTTGCCCATAATAAAGACAAGGATGTAGACAGAGAGGGTCATATACCTAGGTCTTTATATTACTGTCCCATTTTCCTATTCAATCTGGATTCTCTATAAGTTTGTTGTATCTGTCCAGAGAAGATCAAGATTTGACTCTATGTTACAGAAGTTTAATTCTCCAAATAACACCCAGCCTGTACACTTGTGACTTCTAACTGCTCTATTATTTATCCCTATTTGTGGAGCAAGATCACGGATATTATATATTTGGAAGTCTGCAGCCCTGAAACAGAACAGGAAATAAGAATCTAAACAGGGCTTATGGAGACAAAAAAAGGATCACTGTTCCTACTCCAAATCCTGAGACTGATGAGAAAGAAAGAGGAAGGGAAGAAAGAAAGGCAGACTATGGAAACCAGAGGCAGAGAGGATGAGAACCAAACGAGGTGGTAGAAAAGGAAAGAGGGGGTGACTATCACTACAGTCTGACTACGTGAGGAAGTGAATGAAGCTGCTGGCCAAAAAATCACTGGAACACTATAAATTTTGATTCCTTTCCCCAAATTGCCTGCATTAAATTTTCAGCCAAAACAGAAATGAGATAAAAAATGAAAGGGAGTTTTTCCACCTTCCCTTCTGTTCCTTTCCCCTTCCCTCCCCTCCCGGCTCAGAGATGTCAGCTTCTGAGGAAGCAGAGCAGTGAACCAGAAGGGGTGCCCTGCAGAGGGGTGGGCAGCAGTGTGTCTGCTCTAAGAGGAGGGTGCTGCTCCAGTGGTTGGGAGATTGTTACCCTGAGCAAACAAGTCAATACACTGAGGATGATGAATATCACTGGGAGTCAGGTTCCTCACTGTCTGAAGGGATTTACAAATGGGGAAAGAGGAAGGCCTAGAAAGAACCCTGAGGTGTTGGACTAGACCTGGAAGTATTGGCACAATCTCATGGATTTAAAAAGTAGATAGATGCAGAACTAGATCTCAATGTATGGACCCACACGTGACAACCAGTAGCAACGAGCACATCAAGTGACCAGATTTTGGTGTCTAAATACCATTCTCCACTAAAATGAACCTTGGAAAAATGGCTGATCCAAGGCTGGGGCAGAGGAAGTACAAAACTACCCTGGGACAACACGCTCCAAAAAGGAAGGAAATGCTCAAAGAGTGATGAGGGCATGCTGAAGAACAAAGAAGCCAGCCTAATGAGAGCGCTTCCACTGGCCTCATTTAGATTTGAACATCAAAATAAATCACGAGAGTATTGGTTTATAACCCATCAAATAAAATAGGACCCCATGAGTCTGAATAGGTATAAACAAAGAATGAAAAAAAATAAATAAATCAATGAGGGAGGAGGAAAAGCTCATCCTTCAGTAGAATGCCAGCTAGTAAATGTAATAGAAATGACAGAGATGGAGAATCGTTGTCTGGAACCATCATAGTGGCAGCTGATATAGGCAGACGGTATCAGTGTACGCCAAGGTTGGTGGCTGGAACTTTAATGAAAAACAGGATATTGGCATTATATCGGAATATCCACCCCCACCCATCTACACACAAAATACTGATCAATGACAAAGGGAAAAATCAATGACACCAACAGATGACCAAGGTTAACATCACCAGGGGTGGAGAGGGGGCATGATTACTAGGGTATTCCTACCAAGACTGCACTGCCTTGGTCTGGCCATAAGGAAACATCAGCAGACACACAGCTGAGGTTCAAACTGCAAAATGGAAACTGTAGGAAACATGCAAGACAGGCAAAGACTTGAGGAAGCATTCCAGACTGAAGGAGACTGATGAGAAATGACAATTAAATACAGTCTGGAGAGACCCTAAGAATAGAGGAAGAGAGAGAGAAGGGGGAAGGAGCATGCAGGAAGGGAGGGAGGAGGGAGAGAAAGGGAGGGAAGGAGGGAGAGGGAGAACAATTTCTCATTATCTGGACAGTTAGCAAAATTTTAATGGAGTCTGTAGTTGGTTGTGTTGCATCAATGCTGATTTCCTGCTTTGGAGGCCTGCAGGGTGGTTATGTGGGAAAGTGTCCTTACTTTGGGGTGGTACACACTGGAATGTTTAGGGGTGATGGGGAATTACATCATACATGTATATATTATAGATAAATAGACAGGAAGAGCAAATGCAGTAAAATGGTAATCGAGAGTCTAGATGACAGAGATGTGAAAATTCTTTGTATTGTTCTTGCAACTTTTTTATAGGTTCAAAAGTATTTATAATTTCAGCAAAGAAAGCAGGAGGTAGGAGGGACTAGCGGTAGAGAAGAGGCTGTGGGAGGAGGGATGAGCGTGGTGGGGGACTCTGGGCTCTGGCTGTGGTGGGAGGGGATAGGGTTCCTGCATGCCTACAGACTCAGAGCCAGAAAGGAGCTGAGCACACAGACCCTCCTGTTTCTAAAGGACCCATGAGGTACGAGTTTTCCTGGAAGTCTGAGGTTATTCCAAGATGGAAGCCCCAGAGAGCCACTGCACCGGACTGCCGGGTGTGGGCACCAGCGGATGGGAAGCCTCTCCCAGAAGCCAGGGCCCTCCCCCTGCTGCCTCTGTCTCACCCAGCTATCCGAGGGCTCCCCAGAGACTGCTTGGTGGGAAAGGTCTGCTAAAAATACAGGATCCTGGAATCCAATCAACCAGAAGCCAGGACAAGTTGAAGCAATTACCATAATCCTGGTGGAAAATCACCCCAATCTCCTTTGTCAACCCATCCTTGTCCTGGGACCGGGGAGGTAGAAGAGGAGCAGAAATCGAGAGATGGCACACACTCAGAAGCGGGTGGTGCAAAGGGAAAGGAACAAGACTGGCCCTGAGCACTCGGCCCTCCTTGGCTTCATTCCAACCCAGATTTAGCTCTCCTACCCAGGTAGGTAAGATCCAGTGTACGAGGTATTCACAGGAGGGAAAACACTTGAATGGTTTTTATTATCTTAAAAAAAAAATTGGGAAGAAAAAAAAAGAAACCCACACTAGTCAGAGCCCTGGGAGGAGATGAGTCAACCTGGATCACCTTCTCTCTACTCCGGGGACACAAGGTGCACAATCCTCCCCGCCCCCGCACCGAGCAGCGCCCTGGCTCCTGGCAGATCCGATCTGCTGCAGGGGCTGAAGGCCCCCTGGGAGCCTAGAGCAGGAAGCATGAGCTCAAGTTAATGAGAGACAGGGACTCTGAAATTCAGCTCAGCAGCTAAGAATATCTCCTGTGGACTAGAAAGTTTCTATGTCCGAGACCTTGGCATTCCTTTGAAAAGATAAAAAGAGCCAGACCTTCAGAAGAAGGGCAGTGGGGGGGGGGGGTCAGAGGACAGAGCACTGGAGAAGGAGGTGAGGCCTCTGAGCTGTCTTCCTGATGTGTCCCCTCACCTCTCGGGCCTCACTCTCTGTATTTTCAAAATGATAGAATTGCCCTGATCCCCTGGCTTCCCCTTAATTCCACAAGTCCACAGTAAAACAATGCAACAGCTCTCAGAAAACAGTTAAGATATGCATGTAGAGATGCACAGAAGAGGGTATGACAAGATTCACACCTCATTGTTCACAGTGATTTTGGGGAGTGGGGGCATATGGGGAAACTTACAGAAGACTTCACATATTTTTGTATAGTGTAAATTTTTATTTTTTACATTTTTTTAAAAGATTTTATTTATTTGAGAGAGAGAGAGAGAAGGAGCAGAGGGAGAGGGAGAAGCAGACTCCTCCTTGAGCAGGGAGCCCGATGCGGGGTTCGATCCCAGGACCCTGGGATCACGACCTGAGCTGAAGGCAGATGCTTAACTGACTAAGCCACCCAGGCTCCCCTAGTGTAAGCTTTTAAATAACTACCATGAAGTCATTTTGTTGCTAAATTAAAAATCACAAAACAGTTAAAATCAAGGACACAATTGTCAAAAACAACAAAAACATCTATAGCAAAAAATTCATAACAAATGAGAATAATTCCAGGCAAATTCACATGCATAGTCTATTCCAATGAGAAAGAACTGGAATTGTGAATTGAGTTTAGCATTCCTATAATAACCAGGGAGGCAAATCCTCCTTTAAGGCCCAGATCAAATGGCATTTTTCTCTGGGACTTTTCCTCTCCCTTTCTCTTTGCCACACTGCGCCGTTTCCAGCCTCCCCAAAGTGAATTGCTCTCTCAACCGTGTCCCCAAGGCGCTCGGGGATAATCTATCAAGGCCCTCATCTCGTGAAATTGCTTTTATCTGCTCTTGTGTCTGTGTCTCTCAAAGTAGGACTTTCTGCGGTTCCTATGTGTTCCTCACCTTCGGATCGTAGGTCTTAGCATGGGGCCTGGCCCATTGCACACGCTCCATAAGGGTTTGTGGAATCAAATGCACCTTTGTGCAACCTGACACACTGCACAGTTACCTGGTTTTCTCAGTCTGGCCAGACTAAGAATATCACATCTGCTCTTCATATTGTAAATCCATAGCAGTCAAAGCCTAAATTGGAGCATGGAAGGTGTACTCTCCTTAAAATATGTTCCCGATCATTCTTCACTATGCCATTCACCCTTTTCCTGGTCCCTAGGATCCCAGAGACATCCCTGCTCATGTCACTGAACTGGTGAGTCAACTCTTCCTTAACCAAGAAGGAATGAAAACTGAAAATGAAAGCAGCTCAGGGAGGGCCTCCCAGGGGAGTAAGAGGCCCTGCTGCACGGCTCAGCCCCAAGGCTGACTTGCGGGACACAGAGACCTGGGCTAGGAGCTGGGAGCCCCTGGCCCTTGTTCTGGAAGACTCTTGTCCTCTTTGCCTCTCACAAGGGTGAAATGAGGTCACACTGGGGAACGGCTGGGGAAAGCAGAGACACTGCAGAGCTGGGATCTGTGATTGTTAAAACACCGTGGGTCACTCTGACTCATGACAAGTCATCAACTTACTTTAAAACTACAAATTAGTCATGACAATCACCCAGACGAACATCAAATAGCTTATTTCTGCTGAGACGCAAAAGAAATTTACCTATTTAAATTAATTCAGGGGATGGGGGTTTTCAGTCCCATCTTTCCCCTTTTGCCTTTTCTCGGAGGAGCTACAACTTCTGAAGAATCCATAGTACCCGGCCCAGGGGAATCTGGTTGCTTCTCTTGTTCGACTGCACAGGGCGGAACGCCACTGTCCCACGTGGGGGCTGCAATCGTACATTCTTTCCCTTCCTTCATTGCTATTCCAGAGCTGCACCATGGCAGCAAGTCTTAAGAGGCTCGATATTCCCATACTATCCTTTGGCAAGGCTTTCTGTGTGAGTTGGGAGTGGTTCCAGGCAGATTCAGGGGACTGAGTGCCACCTCTGTCTGTCAACAGTTCCTACGAAAACGATGACAGAGAAAAGTAACAGCTTCCAAATCCACACTGATCTAGAGGTAACCTCCTTGGCCTGATCGACCACCACCCTCACCTTGTTGTTGTTTTTGTTTTTTAATATATTATGTATTTATTTATTGGAGAGAGAGAGCATAAGTAGGGGGAGTAGTAGGCAGAGGGAGAAGCTGACTCCCCACTGAACGGGGAGCCCGATGCTGGACTCGATCCGAGGACCCTGGGATCATGACCTGAGCCAATGGCAGACACTTAACCGACTGAGCCACCCAGGCATCCCGCATCCTCACCTTCTTTCACTTCATTTATCCCAACATCACCGATCTCCCTGCTGCCCGTGCCCTCCACCGCTCCTGCATTTGCCTGGCTCTTCCTTCCCACAGCAACTCCACGTTCCCATTTCTCTACCTGCCAAATTCCTACTCTTCCTTCAAAGCCTCTCTGACTCCTTGGCATTTTAGCCACTCCCCAGACCAGCAGCAATGTGAGAGCTGCAACTCGGACTTACTCCCCTCCGAGTAGCAGCACATGGCCTACCGGAGCAGCTCAACAAACATTTGTTCAGTGATTGCATCACTGAATGGAAACATCCTGTGCCCGTTCTGGCTGGCACATGTGACACTCCGTTTGTAACCTCCTATTTACAAGTTGGACTTGCTTGGCTGGCCTCTGAGTTCTTCAAGAGAAGGGGATGCATGAAGTTAGTCTCTAGCAAGGAGCTTGGGTTGTTCCTTGGAAGTGCTTGATACATGCTGCGGAATAAATGAAGTTGCAGAGAAAACTTAAGATGGTCTTCTTACCACCAGCTCACTGAATCCAAACTCATAAAGCCCTGAAGATATTCCAAGTAACCTCTAGACCTCAGCTTTCTGAGTTATAGAGTGAGAGTAGAATGTCATGACCTCCTCCTGGCTCTAAGGCTCTTTAATTTAGAAAGGTAGCAATCATCACAATCGCCAGCGCCCAACAAATCCTGATCAAAAGACTTGGCATGCGGCCACCGCGGAAAAAAATTCCTCTGGAGCAGAAACTATTGGTACAGGTGCTCCATTTATTCGAAATGCCTAAAACCCTTTACCTTCAAGATAAACCAGTACCCAGCAGTGATGGGGTTCATGTGGAAGGTACATGTGAAAATTCAGAGAACATCAATGGAACACGCATGATTTCACATGCTTTTGTTGGTTGTGTGTTAGCACTGGAAACCACTTAACGTTTTTGTGATCATTCAGATGGTCGAGCTTCTGAGACTTCAGCAAATATGACCACATACTTGACTGTTGGGGCTGGTGCCAGCAACAGAACCACCAGCAGGCGAGAGAGTCATTGCCCCTAAGAATGATTATTTCACAATGCTCTTAAAAGTGACAGCACTCAGGGGCACCTGCGTGGCTCAGTCGGCTAAGCGTCTGACCCTTGATTTCAGCTCAGGTCATGATCTCAGGCTCTGTGCTGGGCATGGAGCCTGCTTAAGATTCTCTCTCTGTTCTCTCTCTCAAAAAAATTTAATTTAATTTATGTTTTTTTTAAAGTGACAGCACTCAGATTGGCTAAGTGTCAAATACATAGCTGGAATCATCGGTGGGTACAATAGGCCTAGCCTCTGATTGAACTTGTAGAGCACATACTATATGCCGTGCAGAATCCTGGTAAGGAGCACCAAATAAAACAGAGTCCTCTCTCCTCGAGGGCCTACATTTTAGTGGACGAGACAAGGACAGATGAAGAGACACGTAGAGGCATAGCAAGTCTCATGGCACTCAGTACTGTGGAGATAAATAAGACAGGTCAAGGGGACAGAGGATGCCTCGGATGCTCCAGGAAACCTCTCTCCTAACTCTCTGCCTTATGCCAGTACTGTAGACATCAAGGCTTCTCTTTAGGGCGTGAAATTTTCTCCTGGGGTCACAAGTAACTTTCCTTCCTATCAGGAAGGCCAACTTAGCCAGTGTTTGTTAGATTTATAAGAAGAATGGGGTGCCTGGGTGGCTCAGTGGGTTAAGTGTCTGACTCTTGATTTCGTCTCAGGTCCTGATCTCAGGGTTGTGGGATCAAGCCCCACATGGGGCTCCGTGCTCAGT
Organism: Phoca vitulina; assembly: GCF_004348235.1. Classification (NCBI taxonomy): domain Eukaryota; kingdom Metazoa; phylum Chordata; class Mammalia; order Carnivora; family Phocidae; genus Phoca; species Phoca vitulina. The sequence continues at coordinate 2,787,802 of NW_022589718.1, read as the reverse complement.
ACAGAGTCTGCTTCTCCATCTCTGCCCCTTCCCCTGCTCTCTAATAAATAAAATATTTTTAAAAATTAAAAAAAAGAATAGAAGAGAAAACTAAAACAGTGAGGGTTTTTGCCTATGGGATTACAGCTCATGATTCCCAGTGGAGCATCTGTGTTCACCCGACAGTTCTAGGAATTCAGGAGAACAGAGACTCTGACTTACTCTCCTCTACTTTTCTTTTTATTTGGCCAGCTGGTAAATCTGTAAAGTCAATTGGATCATCCCAGAAAATATGTTTTTTTACTGCTGCGGCCTCCATAATAAAATATTTTGATTTGATGTAAGTAATAATTCTGGAAATTGGACATATGAAGCTGATATTGGTATGAGACACAGCCCCGGGCTGAGCAGGTAGACCCTGATTCCTACATGCCCCTGTGTGGTGTGTGCTGAGACCGCAAACCAGGGCGACGACACTCCAAAAGGCTAGGGAGGCCCGTCCTCGGATGTCACCACCTCTGCTGTCTCCCCGTTATTCCAAGCCACCGTCCGGATCGACCTGGTCCATCGCCTCAGCCTCCTAACCAGCCTCCTTGCTTCAGTCTCTGTGTCTCAAGTCGACCCTCCACCCAGCAGCCAGGGCTGGTGATCATTTAAAAACCTAAATCAGGTTGAGCATCTCTCGTGTAATACCTTTCAATGGCTTCTCATCATCCTCGGAGTAAAACCCGAGTCCTCACCATGGTCTGCGGGCCTTTCACCATTTGGCCTCGGCAATTTCACCTACCTCCTTGCCTAGCACTTTTCCCTTTGATCATTCCACTGCAGCTACACTGTCCTTCTTGCTATTCCCCAAACACCAAGCTTACTCTTGACCCCAGGGCCTTTGCACCTGTTTTCCCCTCTTCCAGGATTGCTCTTCCCCAGAAACCATGTGGTTCTCCCTTACTTCTTTTGAGTCTCTCAACAGTCATCTCCTAGAGAGGTCTTGCTTCCCTAACACATCTGCAACAGGCACCTTTACTTTTCTCCTCCATGCTGCCTCTCATTAGCTGACCTTATACATTTGCTCATTTTCTTGGTTATGGACGGTCTTTTCTACCAGCATATACATGCCACAAGAGCACAGGCTTTGTCTATTTGGTCTATCTTGTTTAGTGCCTAGAATAGTAGCTGGTACAAAGTAGGTGTTTAATAAATACACGTGGACTGACCCCCACAAAAACACTGGTGGGACTATGTTCAACATGTCTCTCACCCCTGTTTTCACCAGCCAACGCCAGCATCTGACTTCCTCAAATGCTGAGTGACTTCCAAATAGCTATCTTTGGGTTGGATCTCTTATCTGCATGACAGGCTTAAATATCCAATTGCTTACTATATATCTTCACTTAGATTCCTGAAAGACTCTTTAGCAGGATCTCTGCACAGCCTGATCGTGTGTCCTCCCTCTTCCACACACTGAGTCCACCCCGGTGCTCCTAGTCTCAGTGAGCAGTGCCACCCTCCACGCCCCTGCACAAGGCAGACACCTGAGGGTCATTCTCGAAGTCTCCTTCCCTGCTTTTCCCCATGCCATTCACCACCCAGGCCTGTTCACCTCGCTCCATCTCCACAGCCATGACCCTTATCCCAACTACCGCCATTTCTCTCCCGCACTGGTATGACTGTCTGTAACTGGCCTCCCCATTTCTACCCCTGGGCCCTTCCATCTGTCTTCCACACAGTGGCCACTGCGCTCCTTCAAAGCACACCTCTGATCATGTCACTCCTGAGCTTGAGTCTGTGGCCCGCTTCCCTCTGCTCTTGAGATAAAGATCAGAGGCCTTACCATGGCTTCTGCAAGCAAGGTGGATATTCCAGGACACGAAGAAACAGCTGTACCCGTTGCTAAAAGCTGAACTGCCTCCACTCCTCCAAGATACCTGGAATACCTCCAAGAGCCGCAGCCTCGAGCTCTTATGTGCCCTCCATCCCTGCTGCTCTGGCCACTCTTTTCCTTCCCCCGGATTCTTCCCTCCAATCAGCAACTGCAGTGTGGCACAGCAGGTGAACACACCCCCAGACACACAAACACAATGCGTGCACACGTACATGCACACACACTGCTCTGGCCCTGGGACACGCTATCCCAGCCGACTGTGGTGACAATCACCCCTGCCTAGAGGGCCCAGCAAAATCCCAAATTCACCTCTGCAGCCTCATCCAGAGCCCCTTGCCTCTGCACTGCAGCCACTCTGGCCTTCCTTAAACTTTCCGTGCTTTTTGCTGCCTCAGGGACTTTGCACAGGCTGTTCCCTATGATTTGATATTTTTTCAAGATTTATTTATTTATTTGAGAGAGAGAGAGTGTGCGTGTGTACACAAGAACAGGGGGAGCGGCAGAGGGAGAGAATCTTCGAGCAGATTCCCAGCTGAGCGCTGAGCTCACAGAGCTCAATCTCATGACTTGAGATCATGACCTGACCCCAAATCAAGAGTCAGATGCCTAACTGACTGAGCCACCCAGGCGCCCCTATGATGGGAATGTTCTTCCCTTCCTTCGCATCATTAACTTCTCCTTATCCCTTACTTTAACTATCTTTTCCTCATGGTAGCCTTCTCTGCCTTCAGTTTTAGGTCAAGTCTCATATATGCTCAAAAAATCCTACACCTTTCCTTCACAGTTCCAAACACACTTCGGTTTGCCTACTATTTATGTGCTCATTTGATGAATAGCTCTCACTACCAATAGACTACAGTTCAGAGAAGATGAGGACTGGGACTTTTCTTCCTACTATCAAATCCCTAAGGCCTAGCATTCCATCTACATGTGGAGATATATGGGAAGACACTGGCTACGTGGGTCTAAAGCCTGCCTATGGCTTGGCTAAATGAAAGCATCAGGCATTCATATAAAGATACTGGTGCATGCATGTGTATGTGTGTGTCCTTATGTGTGAATTTGTTCTTTTCTATAAATATAATAATGATGATGATCAAAATTAGTAGACATAATCCATGCATTAAGGAGACTGCCCTGAATCTTCAGATGTCTCTTACCTAAGCCGAGAGAGTTCCTCTTTTCACACTACTTAGCGTAATTACTTCCCATCATGGCAAACAGCCCTTATTCTTTCCACAAAACATACTATTTGAAAGAGTGTTACTTATATAAGGATTAGCATTTGCTGTATTCCTGCTATCACAGTCCACCAGCTCAAAAGATTCAAGCCAAAGCACCTCCTCAGGCCATGGCCCCAGGACAGGAGCCTGTTTTCAGCGCCTCAAAACAATGAAGGCATGTTCTGAGGAGAAGCAAGCTCTAGTCCCCGCGTGACGCCAGCCCTGTGCACGCTATAAAGCACCAACACTGTCCCCATGGCTGCACTAATGTGTTTAAAGAGGGCGTCCGAGGGGCGCCTGGGTGGCTCAGTTGGTTAAGCGACTGCCTTCAGCTCAAGTCATGATCCTAGAGTCCTGGGATCGAGTCCCGCATCGGGCTCCCTGCTCGGCAGGGAGTCTGCTTCTCCCTCTGACCCTCCTCCCTCTCATGCTCTCTGTCTCTCATTCCCTCGCAAATAAATAAAATCTTAAAAAAAAAAAAAAAAAAAATTTAAAGAGGGCGTCAGAACCATGAGAGACTATGGACTCTGAGAAACCAACTGAGGGTTCTAGAGGGGAGGGGGGTGGGGGGATGGGTTAGCCTGGTGATGGGTATTAAAGAGGGCACGTTCTGCATGGAGCACTGGGTGTTATACGCAAACAATGAATCACGGAACACTACATCAGAAACTAATGATGTAATGTATGGTGATTAACATAACATAATAAAAAAAATAAAATAAAGAGGGCATCAGTTCGGCTACTGTTGTCCCTCCTGCCCTGCCCATTCTTCACTGCGGAGCCCAAGGCCAGCCGCCCTGGGGGCCGGCATGAGCCTGGCAGCACGGGCTCTTCCCAGAGGCCTCTGTCTTCAGCTCCTGCCATGAGCAGGAGACCCGCGCGGCCCAAGATCTGGGGAGCCAGGGAAGGGGCCCTGGGCATAAGCCAGCCCCAAGGGGCTTTGCAGCACCCGAATCCTTCCCTTTCCACCTCCCTGACATTCATGCCAGTGCTTGCAGCCGTGTCCTCTCAGAAAGGAGGCCGGGCTTAGCCAGGACCGCAGACACCCTTCTGGGACTGGAGCATCCCTTCGGTGCTCGCAGGGCTCAGCGCTACCTGTCCCTGGCACTGAGCCCACCGGAAATAGTGTCATAAAGTGCAAAAATGCTGCTCGCCGAGCCCAAGATGAACCCCGGAGGTGCCCTGAGGAGAGACGGCAGGGGGACGAGCCAGTGACACCCGGGGCCTCACCAACAGGAGACCAATCAGGACAAAACCATTTCCCCGGTGTCATCAAAATCTTCCAATTTCACACCGAAAATAAGCCCTGGCTCAAGGCTTATGAGCATCCAGTTGTCCCCATTTCTGCCAAATGGATTCCTCTGAGAGCTGGCATCTTAACCCTTGGAAGGGCTCTGAAGGCTCGCTGCTCCTCGGGCGGAACTACACTGCGGAGAAGCCCTCCTCTGCATTTCTGCTGCGGAAGCCTCAGAACTTTCCAGGTGGGCAGAGAGAGCCATCCCCTCGCCTGTGGGGGGCTGGGACAACACAACTACAGCTGTTGGCAGGGTGCAGTGTTGAAACAGGGAGCCCCTCTCCTGAGCCACTCCGATCCCAGGACTTGCTCTCTACCCCATACTTTGCTCCCACATCCTCTTCCCTTGAAAGAAATGGGTTCACGGGTTCAATCTGTTTTCCAGAGGCCACGCCTGGGCTCTGTGTGTTTGCTGAGTCGCCGCAGATGTCCTCACACTTGGGTGGAGGGGTGGGAGAAAGGGAGGGGGGCTTGCTGCCTCTACCCCGTCCACAGACTCGAGGCCAGGGCACATGCTTGTCCCCCCTCTGAAGTTCACTGCCATGGGCTTCATACCACACCTACTTTTATTTCCTACCACACACCATCTGCTTCAACCTCTCTCATCTTTGAGCTATGAATTTACACCACAGAGGACCAATTGAATCCAAATGGGGTCTTGCCCTGAGAGAAAGAGCAAGTGGCATGTTGCATTTTAAGCAGGGTGGCGGGGACAGGGAGGCGATGGGTGGTGAGAAGGCAGGGGTCCAGAGGCATATCGCCCCCCGGGAATTGGCCCCCGCTGGCTTGTAAAAGCAGTCTTGTGTGCTACAACAAGGAGGAACCTTGAAGACACTACACTAAAGGAAAAGGACAAATCCTGTGTGATTCCACTTAGAGGAGGGGCCTAGAGCAGTTGGATTCATGGAGACAGAAGGTAGAGTTGTGGTGGTCAGGGGTGGGGCGGGGGGCGGCAGGAATGGGGAGTCACCGCGTAACAGATGCAGAGTTTCAGCTCTGCAAGATGAACAGCATTCTGGAGATGGATGGTGGTCAGAGTTATTCCACAACATGAATGTACTTTATCCCACTGAACTGGACACTTAACAACAGTTTAAGATGGTAAATTCCATGTCATGTGTATTTCACCACAATTAAAAATAATTTAATGGTTAAAATGGTATAAAAAAAAGTTATGATTGGTAAATGTATTCTAAATTAGAAACTGATTTAGCACATGTATCCCAACAATTTAACTGGCTGGCCAAACCAAACAAACCAAACCAAGGTCATCCATCCACGAGCCCCAGCTACACCCCTGTTCTCTTCCTAGACGATGATTTCCTCCTGTTCAGTCAATTCCTAGATCTTTGGCCCCAAACCTGACTCTTTGCCCTCTGATCTGACCTGAACACACGAAATTTCCTTACTACCCCCCACCTGACACCAAACCCACCGCTTAGCACCGGGAACCTCCAGAGAAGCGGTTCGAGCCACGGTGGCTCTCAGCCTGAGCCAGACTCGCTTTCATCAACATCTGACAGAGCAAGGGAGGCATCATCACGATTTCCTTCTCAGCACAGCGAGAACCCACAAAGGCTGCTAGTGGACAAAGGAGATTTAATGTCACCACTGACACAACATCCTTCAAAGGCCCTTCCTCCTGCCCCCTTTCAAAGGCCACATATTCTAAGACCACAGCGGGAACCAAGGCAACTTCTGAGGGAAGAGGCAGCAGGGGAGGGAGCCTGGGCCCGGCCCACACGGTTCAGACATCAGTCCTTCTCTGTGGGGCCCCGGACTGCGTCTGGGATGTGAACACCGAGGTTAGGGCCTTCAGCAGGCAGAAGCCCTTGGGGAGTTTTGAGGCCACTGGGAAAAGGTTAATAGAGGCGGATTAAAGCTGTCAGGAAAAGGCACCAGGCAAGAACCTCTCTTCAGAGACCATATGCCTGTCCCCACCCCACGTACCTGGTTACAGGTGTTAATGTCCACGCCATTCCGCAGGTGATCCAAAGCTTTGTCCAAGTTACCTGATCTTGCTGCCCTCAGAAAGCTGGTAGCAGCATCGGCCTGTGAGGAGAAACGGCAGGCTGTGAGTGTGCTCTGTGGTAACGACTTCAAGATCCCATTCAAGCTCAGGGCTGCCAAAAAGGGCTAAAGTCACAGCGGCAGCCACTGCAGCCTCCTGTAAGGCACCCCGGTGCCCCCTCCCCCCCCACCGTGGCACCGTGGCGCCCAGGCATGGGACGGGCCTAGAGTCCCGTCTAGATGGCTCTCAGGTCTGTACTGTGAGGCGCCTTCTTCTTGGTATCTTTATAAGCAAACTGCCTTGGCTAGGGCCTAGGATGCCCACTGGGCTAGGGCCCAGTCTTTGAGAGGGACCCCGTTCCAACTGCAAACGCTCAGCACTGCCTGGCATCCTACCGCTTCGATGTTTCCAAGGGCTCCCCATTCTTACAGAGGACCCTATAGCACATAGCCCCTGACCCCAGGGGGTCACGGATGCAGGCGTCAGAGGAACCTAACAGGTGCATCTGGGCCCTGTTTTGTGGTTTGGTTTTTTAAGTACACAGCACATAGCACTGACTTACTATGCACTAAGATTATCAGCACTTCACATTTACTATCTGTTCACATACCCACAGAGATAGGCATTGAATACTCATTTTTGAAAACCCCAAGAAGTAAGTAGTATTGTGGTCCCCCTCTTACAGATGAGGAGCCAAGGCGCAGAGAGCTGAGGTGACTTGGGCAGAGTCACACAGCGGGCAAGAAGCGTAGCCTGGACTCAAACGCACACAGCCCGCCTCTGAAATCCATGAACTTGCCCTCCTTGCTCTGCTGCCAAGTTAACGTGAGGTTTCGCCGGCAGGTGCCCCTCGCCAGCTCTCATGAATGAGAGTAAAGCAGTTCCTTTCCAGAGCCCTTGCTCTGTCACTCACACCATGGCCATCAAGACTCCGCCACCAAATAATATAGGCCATTACAATTATTATAGCAGCACAAGGGCTGAGCCCTGTGCTCGGCCCAGGGTGCACACCCAGGTGGGCGAGGGTCGTCAAGTGACACGCCATGCATGAAGTGCTCCGGAAGACCCACCCATACCTCGTGGTTCCCTCTCCTTTCAAGGGTACTCGGTCTCCTGCCTTCACGCTCCCTCCTCAGAGAACATGGCATAGTGGGCGGAATGGTGGCCCCCACAGATCTGTCTATGCCCGAATCCCTGGAATCTGACAATGTCACCTTATTTGGAAAAAAGAGCCTTTGCAGATGTAATTAAGTTATGGGTCTTGAGATGAGACCCATCTAGATTACCTAGGTGGGTCCTAAATCCACTGACAAGTATCCTTAAACCCTGATCCTCTTCCCAGAGCAGGGCTACATGCCTTTGCCCATCAAACAGTCAATCCATGGCAGCAAAGACTTTCCAGCCTCATAGACACTACCTTCACCTGTCCCTCCCTCTTGCCCCCTCCAGCCTCCAGTACCGCACTAGAAGAGCTGCTTCCTTCCTCTGCCTTCCAGCCAACCCCACTCCACCCCTGCCTCGCTGATCTTCTGAAAATCCAGATTTCCTGCCAACCTTGCTCTCATATTCCACACCCCACATGCCCCCACCCCACCCCTGCCCCGTTATATAAGCTCAAACCTAAGACTTCGTCCACTTGTTCACAACATACACACACTTGGGGGGCGCCTGGAGGGGGTGCCTGGGGGGCACAGTTGGCTTTGTGTCCCACTCTTGGTTCCAGCTCAGGTTGTGATCTCAGGGTCCTGATATAGAGCCCCGGTTGGGCTCTGCGCTCAGTGTGCAGTCTGCTTAAGACTCTCTCTCCCTGTCCCTCTGCCCCTCCCCCTGCTCTCAAATAAATAAACAAATCTTTAAAAACAAAAAACAAAAACACCATACATACACTTGGCTCTCCCTGCCCCCAACAGAGCTGTCAGAAGAGCCCCTTCCTCCTTCCTTCTCTGTCCTCCCAAGGCATTCCCAGGCTGTCTGCCTCCAGGCCCACACCAGATTATTCATGGGACCCTGAAGCCCTCTGACGCTCACATTTGCTAATTCCAATCCAGGTCCACTCAGCTCCTATCTCCTCTATGATGCAGTCTTTGGATACTCAATATTTACCATTTTTAAATCTAGAAACAGGAGCTTGATTTTTTATTTAAAAAATGTATTTTAAATACATCTTTGTCTCCCCAGCCAAACTGTTTCCTTCTTGGGGCAGGGACCAAATCTTTCACCTCTTTGGAAATCCTTCAAAGCTTGAAATGGCTGCTAGGCCATGATCCCCCTTGGCTGAAAACACAAGGCCCCTAATGTCCCCTTAAGTTTCTCCGCTAGGCATCTATGGTGGGGGAAATACCTCAGAAATGAGGATCACTCTGTTGGTTCCCCATGAGCTAGATACCCAGAGAAATCAGACTCAAAGCTTAGTTCCTCAGAGAAATGTCTGTTTGTACCTGCTGAATCAGAAAGTCTGTCTGCATTTAACTATTGGGAAAATACTATATTATTTCCCCAGGAATGAGAGTGTTTGAGAAACCTATCTCCCACCTATCCCACCTACCCAAACTACCTTCTGTAGCACAGTAATAGGACTCAGGACAAAAAGCTGAGCATGGCGGGTAAAAACAGTGCAGCATGACACAGCTTGACTCTTCAGGGTACTGCATCCAGGAAGTGAGGCAGAATATTTATGATAGACAGACGAGCAAATAGAGGGTAAGGAAAGCCCAATCGAGAGTAGGCTGCAGAGGGTGAAATAGTTGGTGTGGTTTGTGTGCTATAAGAATGAAATTACAACAGTAATACCAGGCATTGGGCAGGTGTCTTACCAACATGGTATCTGTCCATCCTTATCGCAACCGGTGAGGTAGGTACAATTATCATCCCCATTTTAGAGGTGATGAAGCTGAGGTTTGGAGAGGTTAATAACTTGTCCAGGTTCTGCAGTTAAGTTAGGTAAAACTCAGGGATTCAGCCCAAGACTCCCTGATGAAAGCCCTTCCACTGCCCTTGACCCCGAGATGCATCCCCCACAATTTCAAACCAGGGACAGCCCTGACAGATTGTGGGGGCTGGGAGGAGCCACATGCCTTTGCCAGTCAAACAGTTAATTCATGGCAGGGAAAGGGTCCCAGGCTGGTCCCAGCTCTAACCCTGAGGGCTGTGTTAAGCCCAAGACAGACCTCAAGAATGGGACCATCTCATCCCAGTCCTTCCTTTTGGGGATAATAAAACCAGCGGTAAGAATAAAGTGACTGGCTAAAGTCACCTATGGAGTTAGAGGTGAAGTTCAATTGCTAAGGCCTTTTCATTTTCTGTTTGGTCTTCTCTGGCATAGAGTAGTCAGGACATTAGCAGGATCCTTAGGGTATCTTACAGGTGAATTATAGATAATGGTGTCACTCCCACTGTGTATCACTCAGTTTAATTGTACAATATATTTGCTGAGGTCCTATTTCAAGTCCAGGATTCTGCTAGGGCAAAAAGAAATAGAATAAAAATTCAGAATATAGGTCCCTGCCCTCATGATTTGAAAAACAAAGTGACGGAGTTATAAAGGGGTCATTCGTGCATGCATTGATTCATTCCACTAGCATTCAGTGAGCACCTCCTAGGTGCCAGGGAATATTTAAGCTCTGGAGCAAATGCCCCTGGTAGGAATATGAGACCCATTCTCACCATCTTGTTCTTCCAAGCCTATGCTGCCCATCTATCTAATTCAATTACCTCCAAGTCAATGACCTGTCCTAGGTGCAATTTCCTGGTGCATCCCGGAATGGTCTGTGTAATCCAATAAGGCAGAAAGAAAGTCAAATGAATCCAACACGTTCCATTTAGAACGATTACCCGAGTAGACAATAACCAGAAAAACAATAATGGCAATAGTGACAAAATGCTAACCAGACTATCTCTGGGCTCTGATAAATTGGAGCAGAATTCGTGGCCCTCCCCGAGTCCCACCTGTCCCTGGGATGTGGGGCAGCCTCAGAGAGGCCTCTCTGTTCGAGGAAACTAGATAGAGGGCCTGAAGGAGGCTGTTCACTGTGTTCCAGAAAACCAGTCCACAAGGGCCCTGAACCCTGCATCACATGGAGGAGCTACCCGCCCCTCTGAGCACCCACCAAGGCTGCCTGCTTGTGTCTTTGCCCCTTCTTCATCTTGAGCTTCATTTTAATTTAATTTTACCTGTGAGAAAATTGCTCGCGCCTGCATTGAGGGCAAGAAGGTGTATATACGTTTTGTTGCGTCCTCGACCCACATCCCTGCTGGTTAATCCATGTGATATCCCTGAACTTCCTTTCATAACAAAGTAAGTTTGCCTTTTTTTTTTTTTTAACATTTTATTTATTTATTTGAGAGAGATCATGAGTAGGGGTGTAGGGGCAGAGGGAGAAGCAGGCTCCCCGCAGAGCAGGGAGCCCGAGGCAGGGCTCAATCCCAGGACCCTGGGATCATGACCTGAGTTGAAGGCAGATGCTCAAGTGACTGAGCCACCCAGGCACCCCAAGTTTGCCTTTCTAAATCCCTTACTATGTTTTAGACACTTTACATAAATTAACTCATTTGCTCCTCCCAATAATCCCGTGAGGCAGGTGCACTTACTGTCTCTTCTGCAGAGATGAGGTGAATGAGACACAGAGAAGTTAAGCAACTTATCCAAAGTCACACAGCGAATACGTGGCTTGGCCAGGATTTGAATCCAAGTAGCCTAACTCCAGGGTCTTTCTCTTCACCCCTGTGCTACACTGCCCCATGGGCCAATCACTTTTAGTGCTCATAATGTTCCTCTCAAGTTCAGCTCCGGCGGGAGGAAGCCTTCCACCCGTGCTCAGAGGCCGTGCCCACTTTGGCCCTTACTTCGCGGGGAAGTAATGGAGGGGAAAGGAAGGCCCTCGAGCTCTCATCAGGACTGCTTGGAAAAGGGAGGTGAACCCTTGGTTACCTGAGACACCCAGACTATTATTACACTTGCACTTCCTGAGTGGGGTGATACGAATATAGCAATAGAGAAGTAGCCCAGGGGGCTCCAGTGTCCTGGGAGGGAGAGGCCGGAAGCACACTATGAAATGTCAGCGTGCCTGGAACCCATGAGCACAGAAGGCTTCACAAACCCCAGAGGCCAGGCACAGCGGAGTTTCAGGCCGTGTAAGAGAATCCCAGGACCTCTTTGCACCATCTCTGGGGCTTGAGCCGGTCCAAGTTCGCCTAGGACAAATCATGAATTACTTTCTCAAAGTCTTTTAGTACAAAATTCATGTCTAAAAAGGTGAATGGAAACAGCTATTATCAGTAAACAGTGATAAGATAATATCTCTTTCCCTAGGGGTCTTGTTTGAGCAAAATGCAGTTTCTTTAACAAGGCCACTGTCAGGACTCCCAGGAAGAGATTCTAGATCTTTCTAGGGGGTGCTGCGGCACATCCAGCTGCCTAAGGCAGACCTCGGTTCTAGACGCGGAGCCGCCTGCTGTGCTTGGGAGTGGCCCTCCACAGCATACTCAGCACCTTGCTCTTCCTAGGAGCCCCCGTCAGGCCTCGCAGCAAGAACAGCCAGCGCTAGCCAGCATGCCCACCTGTGTGGCCCCTGCCTTTATCCCACAGACTACAGAGAAACCAAAGTGAACCCTGGGCCACAGCGTGTGTTTTCATTAAGTTTTTCATTTTTCTTTCCAGAAAGTTGTGCTGGGAAAGCTTCCCAAACTGTCTCCAGGAGCCCCAGTCAGACTACCATTGGCAAAGGTAGAAGGAACATATTAAAGGTGTCATTAAGGTGTCATAAAAGGTGCAAGCAGGAGTCCCGAGTTCCCTTCTAATCTCCAAACACAACTGCCAGGCCTTGGGAAAAACCCTGCCCAAGCCTGGGCACTTCCTGCGTCTGGCCTTAGAGGCTGGGTGATGCAGTGATGTGTGAGGAGTCCACCCTGATGCTGGGAAGACCTGGGATGATCCCGCTCTGCCACTGGATGCTCTGCCTCCTACAAGTTCCCAAACCTCAATTTCCCCATTGCCCAAACGGGGATGATACAAGGCTGGCCGGGGGGCCGTGAAGATGACAGGGTACGGGGAAAGCACCTGCTCCCCAGCACACAACAGGTCTGCCTTTCTCTCATCCCCATTCATTTCCCGCTAGCTCCAGGACCTCCGGGCACTAGTGTTTCTAAGGTTGAGGGGTCAGATGTGCGGCGGGCAAGGCGGCCCCCTCTCCCGGCAAGGCCAAGGCCAGGGCAGTGGCATCTCCGCGGGTGCGGGTGGGTCCCCAGCAGCAAACCCGCTCGGCGGGACTGTCCTCCGCGGCGAGAGGACGTGGCCTCGGCGAGGGCCCCCGCGCGCCCCGGTCTCCTCCCCCGCGCTCCGGCATGCGGCCGCCTCACCCGGGCCGGCCACAGGTCGGGCCGCCTCCCGCCACCGGCCCCTTCGCGGCGGCAGCCTCCAGGCCAAAGGAATTTTCCTCTGGATCCTGCTAGAAGCCTCGGCGCCCGGCCGGCGTGAGGCAGCAGAAGGGCCGCCCGGCGCGCGTCCCCGCACCCGCCCGGAAAGTTGGCGCCGGGCGAGCCCGGCGGGACCAGGGGCGCTGCGGCCCGGACCCCGCACGGCGGCGGCCCAACGCGCGCCGAGCTCCCCGCCCGAGCGGCCGCGAGCAGGCCGTCCACTCACTCACCGCAGGGTCTGGACCGGACCTGCCCTGTCTCGCTGCCATCGTCCGGCGCCCGCGCTGAAATCCGAGCCCGGCTCCCTGCTCCCCCTCCCCCGTTATCTGCTCGGCGGCGCGGGGAGCGCCAGCAAGTTACGCGGCATCTGGCTAAAAATACAGGCTCCCCTCCGCTCGGCTCGGGCTCGGGCTCAGGCTTCAGCTCTGGCTCCGGCGCGGGCTCCGGCGCTCGGACCCTGAGCTCGCCCGCCCGCCCGCCCTCCAGCCAGCTAGCCAGCCGCTAATGGGATCTCTTCATTTTCTCTCCATTATTATGTCAGATGGGAAAGTTAATGCGAAGCGATCTCCGGAGAGAAGGCACCTGCTGCCAAGCCCAGCCGAGGGGGTGCGTGGAGGGTGCGGGTGGGGGTGCAGCCCGAGCTGCAGGTGCCAGCAGGCCGGGCGAGGAGCAAGCGTCCTGCCGCTGCAGAAGGGAGGCACACACGTCCAATGGAGGTGAGGAGCTCCAAGCTGCATGGCGCTCCCGCCCTGCCCCTGCCACACTGACTGCCCTAGTGAACGGCCCCGGAGCCTGCAAAGACGGCCAGGGTGAGCTCAGCAAAGTCTATTTATGCCCCATAACCAATTTGCATGTTTTGAGCTCTTACACCGTGTCCTGAGATACCAGCTAATCAGCCTAATCCAGATTCTGCCAGAGAGCTGCGATGCGAACTGAAGCTGAGAGGCAGGACACAGAGCTGTTACTACCATCTCCCTCATCCCTCAAGTCTGCCGGGGTTAATGAAACATCACCCGAGGAGGCTGGAGTAACCTCCCAGTTTTCTGTTCCGGGACCATCCTCACCTTTTCCTGAGGTCATTTCAGGGGCAGAGGTCAAAAGCATGTTGGGGGGGGGGTGTGGCCAAGCCTTGAGGTGATGCCAGATTGTTAAGAACAGGTGATGACAAGTGATCAGCAAAAGCAATGCCAGGTAACTAGGCCCCTGGCAAAACTGCTTGTTCAGACCATGGATGTTTTATATCATGAGCCCGGCTTCACCTTCTCTTCAAATAGCAGCCTAGACACAATCCCAAATTCTCTTTTTCCACCCCTCCTGCTCTGACACATAGGTATGGTAGAGCTGTGTGTGTTGGTGAGGTGAGGAATTAATGCACTGAGCACCTGTTAGGTGATGGACATACTGCCTTACCTCAATTAACCCTCACAGTCATCCCATAAGGTAGACGATGCTATTATGGTTGTATAGACCAAGAAACTGAGCCCAGAGAGGTAAAGGGTCAGGACCACGGTCACCACTAGTAAATGGAGGGTCCAGCGGATCCAAAGCCCTTCCATTAACAGCACTGGCAAGATTCCTAACAAAAGTGTACTCAGGGCCAGGAATAGATAATGTGGAGCATGCTCCTAAAGATTAGAAAAAACTCTGGGTGTTTTCCAAAGTGAAGTGCTCTTCAAAGCCATTCAACAATTAAGGCAAAGTCCCAAATAAGTGAGATAAATAAAGATCAAGAGAAGAGGTCAGTATGTTGTCAAAAAAGAGTGATCTGAAGTATATAATGCAACTAACTCCTCCCCATGGGGGTAAAAAACCTGGTCTTTGAAGACTGCAGCATCAGGACGTTCCGGGTCCGAGACTTTCAACATCATCAGATGATGAACTTCAGGCCAGGCCACCTCTGCAAGGGGGCTGGAAAGCACCTGCCCTGCTTTATCAAAGGGCAAGGTGTCTGGGTATAGGAAGTCACCCCAACCCCCCCCCCCGTGTAAATGTTGTTACAATACACATCCCTACAGGTCTTTTGCCCAGCACCTCTTAAAACTGCCTCTCAGATTTGCTAAAATCCTCTACAGAGAGAGCTTCAATTAATAAATTATGGTTACTGGAACAGCCCTGACCATAGCCCAGTGGAATATCTCCAGGGATTCTAAAGCACCGTTCCAACATTAATATTTAGAGAGAGAGAAAACACCCTACTCAAATGGAAGATGAATAATATGCACAATACTTTCAGAAACACTGATAGAATTGACTCACACAATAGAAGATCGACTATTTTTTTAACCGCTATATTGAAGTTTAACTGACATACCATAAACAGCATATTTAAAATATACAGTTTGGTAAGTTTTGGTTTATGCACACCCCCCATAAAACCATCACTACAGTCCAGATAATGAACCTCCAAAATCATCTCCAAAAGTTTCCTCCTGCATCATAATCCCTCCCTCCTGCTGATCTACATGGCCGCCAATACTTGGGATGGTCAGTCTTAATTTAGACGTTCTAATAGATGTGTAGTAGTATTTCACTGTGGCTTTCATTTGCTTTCTCTAATAACTAATGGTGTTAAACATCTTTTCACACATTTTCAGGGGATTACTCACCATCCACATATCTTCTTTGATGATATATCTGTTCAAATCTTTTGCCCGTTTTTAAATCGGGTTGTTTGTTTTCTTATTATTGAATTTTAAGAGTTCTTTATATACAGAATATCTGTTTTAAAGGTGAGATAAACTAAGACCTTGCAAGTAAAGTGATTCAAAGTTAAATATTAAAACATTCCCAGTCTAATTTCGGTACCCAGATCTTATAACTCTTAAGCCCAGTGTCCTTTGTACCATACAATGCTATGGGTTATACACAATCACAAAGAAAAAGGACGACATAGTTATAGTGGACCAGAAGCTGACTACAATCAGAGGAGAGTACTCTCACAGAATACTGTGAGAGTAATGGGAAAGATGCTGAGGTATAATCAGAGGACCTGAGTATTCAAGACTGCCAAGAATTCTTGACGTTAGCCATGATGACCTCATTAGGGTTGAGGCTTTGCAACTTAAATATGCGAAGAGGCAAGGCCCAAGAGAAGAAAAGAAACAATTTCATACATGTTGCTCAGTAAGACCCGAGGTTATAGGAGCTAAAGAAGAGAAGGCTAAAGGATATGGTCCTTCAGATGTAAAGTCTTCTAGCACTAGAGCCTGGAACCCCAGGACGGGCCTAATTATATGGTGTCTTTCCCAGGTGTGGTAGCCTGGTCACCATGATGCTGTCATAAGCTTCTCCGAGGCAGAAGCAGCTTGGTTCAAACGTTCTGTATTCCCAGCCCCTCCCCCTCCCCTTCCCCACCTGCTCCCCTATGGACAGTGGTGCCCCATAAATGCTTGCTGACTGATGTTTGAAGAGGGCATACGCACCGCCATAAGGAAATAGGAAGTCATGGGATTACATTGATGTAGAGAAGATTTCCATTAGACATTTAGACAGAAAGAACTTTCCAGCTGTCGGGGATGTGACTTAATAGAACTCATTATTCAAAGGGCTGAATCTTTGCTGGGATCCTTCAGGAGAGCAGAGACAGATAGTTCACCATTCGATAAGGCGTACAGCCGTACAGGATAATCTACATGACTTACTGCGGTGTCTTTGGGCTCTAGGCATTCAGAAAGATAAGGGATTATTATTTTCCCCATGAACTGTCCCTCCTCCCCCCTCCATCACGACCACACCCTTAGACAACAAATAACCATCCTGCTCCTTGCCCATTTCCTTTCCTTTCCAAACCCGAGGGCTGTACTTTTTACTGCAGGAATTTAGTGTGTCCATGAGATCTGTCAGTGCATGTCACTGAAACCAAAGTAAAGCGACAGAAAGGAATTGATGGGCGAGAGAAAAAAATGGGGCTTCTCAGGAAGGACACAGGACCGGTTGTTCTATCCTGTAGGCTCACGGTGTCTACAGGTTTTTTCTAATCTTGCTAAATATTTTACCCACTGTCTCCGCAGGTCCCTCGGCAGACAAGCCTGATGAGGTGCTAGACCCAGCTGGGGAGCGCGTTCCTGGGTCCCTTGCTGCTCAGTCAGAAGAAGAAAACAAAGCTATTCACTGTGTGACACGGAAACCCGCGGGGGCACTGGGAGCTCAGGACAGTTTACGGGGCCCCTGCCGCGGATTCCGCCATGAATCTAGCTCTTCCAGAAACTGGGAGAACACATCTTTTTGCTCAAAAGCCTGGAGCAAAGAATCTCAGGCGCGTGGGATTCTCAGATGACTGTGCTCCCCCAGAATATTCTGGGGGGACAGGAACAGGCAGCTTCAGGCGGCAGCCAGCCTGGACCCCAGCTGGCTCCTCTCTAAAGGAACGTGAGAGCTGACAAATTCAGTGCAGACCCAGGATTCCAGAGAAGGGCCTCCAGGCACCTCAGGCCCTGGGCAACAAGACTCTCCCCCTGCCGTTCACTGAGGGACACCCGTGCCCTCCTGCTCCTCTGGTTTAATCCTCTGCAGTCAACTCAGACATGGAACTAACTTAATGACAACAGCACTGTTTGAATTTCTGGGCAGCCTTAAACCACTCCAAGTCAGTAGGCCCACTCCACTGCGGTTGAGCTGTGTAACTTTTGATAAGGGAAATAACTTTTCTGAGTGTTGGTTTCTTCCTCAGTAAAATGAAAATAAGGTGACTCACTTCTCCAGGTATTATGAAAATCACGTAAAAATGCCCAGCACCACTATGGGGCACAAAGCAGGTACTCAGTAAAATGACAATTGACCCTCTTTTCCCCTCCTTCTCTCCCTTCCTTCTTCTCAACTAAAGCTTTTGTCAAAGGTGAACCCTCTCCACCCCCAGAGGTATGGGGTGTTGCTGATCTTGTTTCTGTTGTGGAAAATTAAGGTCTAGGGACAGCTTCCCCAAGGTCCAACATCCATGGCTGAGAACAGGACCCCCAAGAGCCCCCAGCACTCTGCTACAGCGACAAGACTCCCTTGGGCTTATCATGCACCATTTCAGTGTCCATTTCTCTGCGGTGAAGAAAAGTCTCCAGGCGTGTGTCCAGCTGGAGCCCCGCTCCCAAGCCCGCATCTGACATTCCCCTGGTGGCATCCCTGTCTCTGGCTGCCCCATGGCCTTCTGACAAATACAGCTTTGCCCTCAACCATTCTTCTATCTGGCCGGGCCCTCATCTACACAGGGAGTTGCCCCAGCTCCCGGAGCTTCTGGACACTGTGGATAAGGGTGGGTACCAGGAACTCCACCCTTTACTGAGAAAGACAGGCTCCTTTATCGCCAACCGAGCCAGCCATCAACCACCCCGGGGAGTTTGTAAACCATCAAGAGCATGGCTGCTGGGAAGATGTTATTCTTCATAGAGACATGGTTGCACCCTCCTGCACTAGCCCCCACTCCCCTTTCCAATAATTAATTAGGAAGGCACTTGGCAGAATATATGCTGTAGCTATTACGCCAAATGGACTAAGAAATCCACTCTGACTCCCTTCAGACCTTGTAATGCCTTCTTAAGCTTTTCAATAGTAAGAGAAGAAAGGAAAAGGAGAAAAGACGGTCTTGGTTGTTTTGCTATTTAATTTTGTGTGGTGAGCACTCAGTGGCCAACTGGGTAGCCCTGGGTGCCCTGCCTCACCGGAGGAAGGGATTGCGAGTATGGACTCTATTTAAGGAGGTGATCAGAGCCGGGTATCAGGTCCCATAGTGCTGGCACTGATCTCTATCATGTTCCTTTTAAGAGGGTTGGTAGTCACAGAGTCTATTTTTAAACCCATGAGAAAGGTGCTACATGGAATCCAGAGAGGAGCAACATTAAACCTGGGATCGCTACGGGGGAGACAGGGGACAGCACAGCTGAATCTAGGATTTTCTCTTCACAAACATCCAGGGGTTCCCCTTACTCGTGGGACCAGATAATGACTGTCCTTCCATAGGGATCTTTTTATTTGTAAGCCCACTTTTGGTGGAATTTGACCCTTCACAAGCCCTCAATTTGGAAAAGGGTTTTATATTCTGGGTCCATTTTTCAGTATTGAGATTTTTTTTTTTTTTTTTTGCATATCCCCACTCCTGGTATGAAAAATCAATGTGCTTTTGAATATATTTGTCATCTCCCTCTCTGATTTTCAATCATGTGCTCTGGACCTCCCTCCCCGCCCAAAGCATGGCTGAGCTCACAGCCAAGAGTTAGCCAATGGGAGGGGCCAACAAAGGCTGACCTCTCCAGTGGTCTCTGTGCCCAGCACCCCAGAAATTCTGCCCCTGTGCTGGAGAAAAAGGAGTGGAGTGGACCCCAGTGGCAAGTCTGCAGGGGACAGGATTATTTTCCCAACAGTGAGAAGCAAAGAGGCACCCAAACGTCACTGTTTTGCATCCAATAACCAGATGAAGAGAGCAGAATGTTTTATGTACAATAACAAATTTCAACTTCAGTATCCATTTCTGGTTTTGGATAAGAAATATAACCGGAATTCCTAAAGAACTCAATGCCTTGAGAATAAGCAAAAGCTTTTGCCTGCTGAGCAGTTCTAGAACCACCCAGGACTACTCAGGCAGAGAACTAAGCATGAGATGAGGGATCTTCTGATACTCGTTCATCTTGGCATCTCCATACCCAGAACAGAAGCAGCACGACTATGTGTCTCTCGAGTTGAACAGGATTATGTTCCTCAAGTCAGCCAAATGGGAGCTTCAGCCAGGCGGGGTCAAAACAACATACATGAGTGTTAGCATGATACAGACTACACACCAGAGGCTCAGGAAATGTTAACTGAACTGGAATCCAAAGAAATTCATTCAATTCAGATTTTAAAATGAGTCACATCCATGAAAAAAAAAAATCAGATGTTCTGAGCTGGTTGGCCAAATGGTTCATTTCCCCACACGCTGTAATGGCCCCTGAGGAAACAGCCTGGGAACCCCTGTCATTTCCGAGGTGGGGCAGAGCGCCGGGCTATGCGGCAGGGAAGGGTCGTGCACACCAGGGCTCACCTCCAGCTTTCCCCCCACCCCCCAGTCTCCGTTAGCACGAAATTGCCAGCCCAGCCCCGACAAATCCAGCGTGCTTCCTCACTCCCCAGGCAATGAGGCGGATGGGTCCTTAATGGTTCATATCTGTCTGCTGTGGGTGGGAGGATGGTGACAGGTCACGGGGTGCATAAACAGACGTCTGAAGGCGTCCCCCCCATCAAGCGTGCTGGCCCGTGTCCCGTTGCCATGTTCCATTCTCACCACTGTGTGAGGCACTGGCTAGGTTCAGAACATACTGCCTGGCTGCCGACTGGGGGAGCCCAGACTCAGGGAGGAAATCACACACGTTCTGGAAAACACGTATGAGCCGCACTGCCAAAATGGCCCGATTTACTACACTCTGTCCAGTGCTCACACACATTATGGAAACCTTCCTCTGCAGCCTGCTGCTACTGGGAGAAACTGCAAAATCAAACTCATTTCACACTTGGACATGCTAACATGCACAACTGTTTTTTTTCAAACTGCCAAATGGGCTTGACTCTTGGCAGTGAATCCCATGGCTCACTTTCCAAAGGATGTCCACGTATTCCTTCAGACGGCCCTACATGGCTGACCAGGAGATCTGCTCAGGCCTCTCCTTTATGTGAACAATTCTCCCTAAAGAGAGAGAGCCGGAATGGGTGGCCCATGGCCTGCCTGACCTGCTGAAAGAATTCCAGAGGGGCCTGTGCTCCCTGAAGTTCATCCAGTCTCTGGAGCAAGGCTTCCCCAGCTTGGGGGAGGCGGTGTGGAGACACCCACTAGGAACTGGGGCCTCGGAAGATCATGCCCTGTGACCCCCTTCCCTGCCCTCTGGCCCATAATACTTCACTCTGGTGCCAATGAGGTACAGATACAAGAGCAGGAAGGGGAAAGATGCTGAAAATAATGTAGCTAAGATTTAAGAGCCAGGCGCTGTCCTAAGTATTTTAGATGTCAACACATTTGATCCTTACAACCACCCTAGGAAGTAGCTGCCATTAGTATTCGCATCTCACAGAAGACAAGCTGTGGCATAAAAACATGAAGTAATTTGCCCAAAGTCACCCAAGAGCACAACGGTGCTCGGGGCAGGGCATGAAGCAGAGGGAAGAGAGCTGCTCTAGGTCTTGCTTGATTATATGAGCTAAGGTATTTGGGGGGTAGATGAGAAAAGTGAAATTCTGTTGTTCTCCAGGAAGAATGGATCCGTCTTGGAAATTTGAATGCAACTCAGGGCCTCTTTATCAATTTGGGATTCCCGTTCTTCAGAAGAGACCCCAGCCACCGATCAGATGTAGGTTCGATGCAGAAATGTTGACGTGACCCTAGGCCCTAAAGAGTTTAATGAGAGGGGACCGAGCCAAGACTCTCTCTTCCCAAAAGGTTGGGAAAATGGAGAGTCTTGAAACAATAAGGTAGGTTTTAATCCCAGTCCAACTGAGTTCTCTAGAATTATCACAGTAACTTTGGTAATACCCCCTTTGGAGCCAGGTGCAAACAGCTCCAGGAAGCAGGTGCTAAGCCTCCACAGCTGGCCCTGGGTCCTCAACCCCAGGGAGGGATAATGAGGTAATGGAGTCCTTAGGGACCCTCTGCTGTGGAACTGTCTTCTTTCCCCTTCACTGGGGCCCTGATGGTCAGAGCAGACCCAGCTGGCCAAATGCTGACTGGAGGGGTTTCCTCTCTCTTCCCAGAGCCAAAACATTTCAAAGCAATTAAGCCCAATTAAACCAGTACCTGGCCTACGTACCATCTCCTGAATTTTGCCATTTCTCCCAACCTGACAACAGGAGGACAGGCTCTTTCCTTCGAGATCCTCTTAAGCTCCTTTCAACAGCGTACTTAGCAGTTACCACTGAAGAACACCTTGGTTTCTGCCTTCTACTTCCCAGGCCTATTTTCTCTTTACTACCAAGCCAACAAGAGCAGGTGCCACACATAATATTTCACACGGGGCTCATCATATTATTCTTAATAATTGAATAGAGACCATTATCTTTCTATTTAATCCCCTTGTGAATTCTGGCTGGCTTCTCTTTGAGATCATTTCATACAGTATTTATATCACCCCTTTTATAATTACTTAAATAAAAGGTGAGGAAATAAGTTATAAATCATCAGCCACATCTGCATTTCTCTCTGTCCCGCTCATCTGCAGAAATCCCCACCTACAATGGGTGAATCCTAAGGTGTGTTACTCATTTGGACATTTCTAATCTGTACAATGATGAGGCATATCTAGATGGCCTCTTTTTTAAACCTTGGCTTCATATCTTTTTAAAGAAATAAAACGTTATAGAAGTATTGATGTTCTTTCCATATCTAAAATTTTCTGACTTTATGAATATCTTCCTTGTACTCTAAAATCAACCTTGACAAGTACTTCTACAAGCTGTTTTTCACAATGACCTTTCTCAGCACGCCTGACCTTGAACTCCTAAATAAAAGTATGTTAAGTATTGGAGAAAGAACAAGAGAAATGGGCAGTGAACCAAGTATCACTAAAAAACCCATTATCGTTTCTGCAATGACTGAGCTGGTTCTTGCCTCCAGAGAGAGAGACATTTCCAGGATTTCTGAAATAAGATACAAAGATGTCAATCAACATTT
Organism: Phoca vitulina; assembly: GCF_004348235.1. NCBI lineage: Eukaryota > Metazoa > Chordata > Mammalia > Carnivora > Phocidae > Phoca > Phoca vitulina. Next base: position 2,765,386 of record NW_022589718.1, on the reverse strand, counting down.
CCAAAAGAAAATCATTGCCAATATGCATATGGACCTTTGGTCCCTCAGATGCTTTTAAGGTGAGGGTAACAGAGATAAATTATCTACATAAGACTTGGTGGTGCTCATAGGTCTGCTTCTCATTCGTTTATTCTTCCATTCAGACATGAACTGTTGAATTGCCATGTGCAGTCCAAGAACCGGATGGAAGACATAAATAAGCAGATTCCATGGTTGCCACCCTTGGGAAGATTGCAAACTAGCAGATGTAAAGATACAGCTGTATGGAAAATAAATAGAACAATAAAAGGGTGAAATGTTCAGTAAGAGATACCCCATGGCCTGGTTAAAACCAAATGAGAGGTTCCCATAAGGTGTGCCAGTAGTTCAAAGGAGAGGCTGAGGTCAGATGGGACGACAGTTCTCGGGGCAATCTTTTATTGAGCAGTGAGATTTGAACCAAACCTTAAGGACTGACTGCCAATCTTTAGGAAGTCATGGGGATCAGTTTCAGTTTGCACCCCCAGCCCCCATGCTCCAGGTGTTTGGTTATAGAAGACAAAACACACGGATCCAGAAACAAACACTTGTAAATACACATATATATGTATGGCAACAAAAGAAATATGTCTACTCTGGGGAACTATGTGAATATTATGTAAAAGAATAATTCATTCCAAATGATAGTACAGCTTTTAACGTTTTAAATGTTTCCTGTTGTGAGGTTGCATAAAACCCTCACAAAGGTTTTATGCAAACAGGAAAATGAGTTCATGGTTGTTGGATTTATTCATTTGTCCAAAAAATATCTGCATTGGGGCACCTGGATGGCTCAGTCGGCAGAGTACGTGACTCAATCTCAGGGTCGTGAGTTCAAGCCCCATGTTGGACAGAGAGCTTACTTTAAAAAATGTATATATCTGTATGCTTGTTAGGTTCTAGACATTCTTCAGGACCCAGCACTGAACAGAGGGACAAAAATCCTGCCCTCAAAGAGCTTGCATTCTAATGGGAGAGAAGGGAAGTGGATGGATGAGCAGCAAGATAGTGACCCTATAGGGAAGTAAGAAGTGCCATAAAAGATGATTGCACGGGGAAAGGGACAGAGAATGAGGTGGGATGCAGTGGTAGACACAGAAGGCCTGTCTGAAGAGGTGATGCTGGAGCAGAGGCCTGAATGCAGGCACAGATGGAGTGCATGGTATCTGGAAATGCATAGTTTGTGAGAGGTATGCTTGATGTGGTCAAGGAACATTCTAGTGCTCTACCCCACCCCTCTTCCAACACTGAGACATGCCTCTTACTGGGTCTGGAGTGCCCTGCTCTACACCCACAGATTCTATGCATCTTTTGATGCCCATGGGACAAGAAGGTAGAAGCACTCACTGGTGAGGAACCAAAAGAAAGAGACAGTAACGGGTAACATTCGGGGGCTGCTTACTATGGAGTAGGCACTGTTCTAAGCATCCTGTAAGTGCTAACTCATTTTTTTTTTTAGTCAAAGGTTTTTCTTTATTTTTTTTAAAAAGATTTATTATTTATTTGAGAGAGAGAGCATGCACACACGCAGAGGGTGGGTAGGGGGAGAGGGACAGAGGGAGAGGGAGAGAGGGAGAATCTCAAGCAAACTCCCTGCTGAGCACAGAGCCTGACCCAGGGCTCCATCTCATGACTCAGATCATGACCTGAGCCAAAATCAAAAGAATTGGACGCTCAACCGACTGGGCCACCCAGGTGCCCCCTCTTTAAAATAACTAATAAAATTGATAAGTTCCTGGGAAGATGGATCAAGAAAAAAAGAGAAAAAGCACAAGGACCTAGGTCAGGAATGAAGTAAGGGACATCACTACAGATCCTTTGGATATGAAGAAGATAATAAAAACATGAACAATTAATGTCCACAAATTTGAAAATTCAAAAATAACTAAAGAATTCCTTGAAAAAATGCAACTTACTGAGACTTTAATAAAAATATAAACCCATAATTAAACCTTTCCACAAAGAAAACTATAAGCCCAGATGGCTTTATTAGTGAGGGATTTATACACTAAGAAAAAATAACTCCAACCTTACACAAACTTCCAGAAAAGAGAAATGAATGTAAACTTCCATTGTTTTATAAGGCCAACATAATCTTGATATCAAGACCTGATAAGGATATTATTAAAAAGGAAATGTTATAGTCCATTTACTCTTATGAATGAAAATGCAAAAAACCTAAATACAGTAGTAGTGCTAACTCATTTAATCCTCACAGCAACTTTAGAAGGTACGTGCTCTAATGGTCCTTATTTTACGAGTGGAAAACAGAGGCACAGGAAGTTTAACAAACTTGCCCAGGGTCACACAGCATATACGTGGTAGAGTCAGGATTTGAACTCCGCAATCTGGAGCCAATCCTGCTCTTGCAAGCTTTCGGCTCTTGTGGACACCGAGACTGTGGAAGGATAGAAAGCCCAGGAACTCTGAGGACTCCATAAATAAACAAGACTTCAGTTCTGTCTGGGAAAGCGATGAGAGAGCACCAGGGAAGGTCTCTGTTCTCTAATGGGAGCTTGGTGTGTTCTACAGCAGTGCTTTGTCCAGGCCACTTACTCTAATTATTATTTAGCATTTGCTAAGGGCCTACCCTGTCCCGAGGCCAATCAGGGAAGCTGAAGTCACAGACAGCTGAAACAGACCCCAGGGGCCTCTCCCGCGCTCCCGCTCCCGGGAATGCAGCTGGCTAATCACACCGGATAGGAGGCCCAAGTTCACCTCCTCTCGATTTTCAACCAGTAACTTCCAATTATTTCCTCTTGGACGCTGACTGAATTCATAAATAGCATTAACATTTTTCAAATGCCTGTAGGAGTTTGTTGAGTTAACCTGAGTGACTCATTATTATAGTGTTCAGCTTATTCTCCTCTCCTCCTGGGGGGGGGATGAACATCCTCCTACACCCCACCCAGGGAGAGGGGAGAGGAGCAGACTCCTCTCCTTCATTAGATTCTTACCATCCAAGTGGGTCAATGCTGTTGGGCCCACAGGCTAATGGTTTTTCTGGAGCCCAAGGCCTGAGTGGCTCCAGAACCCGCCCAGGCCACTTTAAGGAAGAGTGTGTGTGTGTGTGTGTGTGTGTGTGTGTGTGTGTGTGTGTGTGTTTGCCCACGTGTGTCTATGTGCGTGTGCTCAGCCTCAGACATGGAGACAAACAGTGGGTCCCAGGGCATTAGACTCTGGGGCTGGGGGCCAGGAAGGAGAGAGGATGGTGAGGAGGGCAGGGGGCTGCTAGAGGCACTGTCTTTTCTGTGGGCAGGTGTACAGTTCACCGGACAGATTACTTCAAGACCGCGGTGGGGGTGGGGAGAGAATATGCCACATACAAAAAATTATGAGCGCTTCAGGATTTAACTTGCAATCGTGCCTCACTATGAAACTGGTGAAATCCCTAACCAGAGATGTTACAGAGAAATATCTCCGCCCTCTGCTTCTGTCTGTGGCAAGTCTCCCTCTTTGGGAAAAAAAGTCACCACTTTCTGTTGGAACTGGGGGCTCTATTTGGAAGGCTTGAGAGAGGAGGTAAAACTCAGTCAGAGGTCTTGTCAGTGATGAGGAGTGGGATTCATCTGTGGCCTTGCACCTCACCCCGAAATCTCCTTGATCCCCTCTGCTTCCCCCGCCCTCTGCAGTTTTCCCAGCCAGTCAGCCAGCTTTGGACCATCCACAGACCCGCGGCCC